>NW_015389450.1:7297-38489 GCF_001527695.2 Protobothrops mucrosquamatus | reverse complement strand
GTTCATTGTTTTATAGTGAGCATATCACTGGAAACGTAACACCAATCTTTGAGGGTACTGTTTTGCTCCCTTCCACAAAACCACAACTTATAAACTACTGCTGGAAAAGAATACCCCAAAATCAATGAGAACATCTGCTGGGCAACCTACCAAATAAACACTGCCTTTTAGCATGTCTCCCGCCTCTCAGCCTTCTTTCTATTCAAAATATTGTCTCCTGTTCCTTCTTGAAAAACTTATGGAGCTTCACCAAATGGTCTTATAACAGGAAAGGGATAAAACTAAAAATACAACAGGAAAGGGATCCTTGTAAAATATATAACCAACAAGCTTTATTTTCCACTGTTATTTCACATAAATCTGACGGGGCCTTTGGCTTCCAGAAATAAATACATACCTTGGAGGTTATTGAAGAATATATTGCTAAAACATTGTTATTAATGCATTAACAAAACATTGATGCACAGGAAGTAGGTCAGTTCTTCACTTTCCTGAGCAGTGTCTCTGTGTTTGTACCTCTGTCTGTCTGTCTGTCTCTCTCTCTCTCTCAGTGTGTGTGTGTGTGTGTGTGTGTGTGTGTGTGTGTGTGTGTGTTGTATAAACTATAGAAAATCTGAGTCACCAATAGTGGGGGAAAAGATCAATGATTTTGAAGGATGTCTTCTTTCTTCCTGGCAACTTTTAAATGCACCGGACCTTCTATAAAGGATGTCCATAGTCTCATAAGAGCCCACCTCTCCGCAGCAAAGAAATTATGGTTCTTAGACGTAATTAATAAAAATGAATTAATTATGCTGCCCGTGCACTTTGCAGATATTAAAAATCCGCAAAGAAGCACCAAAAAATAAAAGTATACAAACCATGCCTTAGCACGTTGTGCGAACACAGCCCTTCCCTTATCTCAGCCTAAACTCTACACTTCAGTTTCATTGTGAATACGAAATTGGGCAGAGGGAGAAATCAAATTTTACCTCCAGCTCTTTTAAGGAATGCAGGACAAACATTGAACAGCTAAGGCAGCGAAATGTGCAGATAGGTGAGCTATTTCTAAGATATAAGATATAAATAACTCCGGCTGTGCAATTTTTATCCTCCTGTAAGGCTGAGTCTCAGAACCAACCGCAGCAAAGTTATAATCTCTTAGTCGAAAGCATGGAGCTTGCATGTATTTGTGAGTGTGCACAAACGACAGGCGTGGCTGTCATCTGATCTGATCTGTCATCTGATTTTCAAATCTGCCAGCTTTACATTTCCCCTCAATGTATTTTCCTTCCTTCCTTCCTTCCTTCCTTCCTTCCTTCGTTCCTTCGTTCCTTCCTTCCTTCACATATTACAAATTTCCTCCCCTCCTTCTCCTTCCTTCCTTCCTTCCCTCCCTCCTTCCTTCCTTCACATATTACAAATTTCCTCCCCTCCCCTTCTCCTTCCTTCCTTCCTTTACATACACAAATTTCCTTTCTTCCCCTTCCCCCTCCTCTTCCTTCCTTCCTTCACATATTACAAATTTCCTTCCTTCCTTCCTTCCCATATTGCAAACTTCCTTTCTTCCCCTTCTCCTTCCCCCTCCCTCCCTCCCTCCCTCCCTTCCTTCCTTCCTTCCTTCCTTAACATCCTGCAAAATCACCAACACTGTGAACCTGACACTCGAGCAGCCCACCACTTAGCTGTACACCTTGGCCGGCCTGCCCCCCTTCCCAGCGCCATTCCTCCCCTTCCTTTTCAACAACTCCGTTGCCTGCCTACCCGTCAGCCCAATTGTCTTGGCACACAGGAAGGCCCTTTTTTTCCCAGCCCTCTAATCTAACATCCCCAGTGGGAATGTTTACAGCAAACTGCCACTTGAAACATCTTATCAAGGCCTTCTTGTATCTCCTGCCACTCAGGGGGCTGATATTCTCTCAGCTGATCCATTTGGAGGGGAGGAGAAGATGGGTGTTTGCAGGGCAAACCCAGGCTTTGAGACAGAGGACAGAAAGCAGAGACTGCTTGGGCACTTTTTGGAAGCACACGAGGATCCGTTTTGGAATTTGCCATCTGCAGGAACAAGAAGTCCAGATTTGGGACTTGACTGAGAGTCCAGTTACAAAATGCAAAAGAATAAACTTGTTGGGCCACTGAGAATGGTTTTTCACTTGGCACTGAGAGTCTTTCTTAAGTTAGGAAGAGGCTCACTCTTATTCCATCTTACGTCTAGACCAGGGGTCTCCAAATTTGGCAACTTTAAGGTTTGTGGACTTCAATTCCCAGCATTCCCCAGCCAGCTGTGTCTACAAGTCTTACCTGGTCTAGACAAAGAGAAAAATCCATTAGAATAGACCTGGAAGGGACCTTGGAGGTCTTCTAGTCCAGCCCCCTGCTCAAGCAGGAGAACCTATACTATCTCAAACAAGTGACTGTCTAGCCTCTTCTTAAAAATCTCCAGTGATGGAGCACCTACGATTTCTGGTGGCAAGCTGTTCCACTGGTTGATTGTCCTCACCGTCAGGAAGTGTCTCCTTAATTCCAGGTTGCTTCTCTCCTTGATCAGCTGCCAACCATTATTTCTCATCCTTCCCTCTGGTGCTCTGGTGAACAACCTGCCCCCCTCTGTCTTGTGGCAGCCCCTCAGATACTGGAACATTGCTATCATGTCTCCCCTGTTTCTTCTTTTCTTTAGACTAGCCAAACCCAAGTCCAGCAACCATTCTTCATCTGTTTTAGCCTCCAGCCCTTTGATCATCTTCGTTGCTCTTCTCTGAACTTTTTTCCAAACTCTCAACATCTTTTTTGTGGTATGGTGACCAAAATTGGCTGCAGTATTCCAGGTGTGGTCTTACTAGGGTTTTATAAAGCGGTACTAATGCCTCACGTGATCTTGATTCTATGCCTCTGTTTATACAACCCAGGAGGTCGTACAATGAATCAATCCAGAGTTCTCACTTGAGACACAGATGATCAGGCTCAAATATTTATATTTTTAACACAAGTTGAGAAGTCTCAGCTTCCTTGAGAGGGCCTTAATTAGGAAAGGTGGAAGGGAGGAAGAGGATGACTACTACTACTACTACTACTACTACTACTACTACTACTACTTCTTCTTCCTCTTCTTCTTCTTCTTCTTCTTCTTCTTCTTCTTCTTCTTCTTCTTCTTCTTCTTCTTCTTCTTCTTCTTCTTCTTCTTCTTCTTCTTCTTCTTCTTCTCTCCCTTCTAGCACTGATGATGCTACCTAGTTGGATAATGAAATGTCTGCAAGAAAACAACCAAGCTGTGAGAGCACCAAGAACTCCCTAGTCCCTAACCTTCTCCATTGAAACTATGATTCTGCAAGTCACCATATTAGCTGGTAAGAAAATTAGCTTAATATCAGATTCCTTTCTTCTTTACAGCAGGAGCTGCAAGAGAGTTCAGTTCAGGTCCTTCCTGGGAATCTCTGTATCTTCAACACGGCTTAGTTTCAGATGGAAGGCAAGGCTAGAGAGCATTGAGTCCATATGCCTGAGCAATGCTATAGGTGACCTGGCTTACCTAAGCCCATGTGGTGATTTAGTGTGTGGGGGAGACCTCTAGTGTCTTCTGGTCATAGTGCAAGGAGGAAAGTTAAACGCCCAAGCAAGGTATCCATGGAGATGCTCAGTCCTCCAGGTCATGGTTCTCCCAAAGGTCCTTTTTCAAGAGGCAACTGGACTTCCTTGGTTTTTCCTGGAAGACATTTTGCTTCTCATCTAAGAAGCTTCTTCAGTTCTGACTTAGTGGTGAAAGGCTACCAAAGAATAAGGTGGAGGGGCACCATCCAGAGCACAAAACAACAAGATAATGCAAAATCAAAAGATGGCAAGAGTTGGACACATCCGAATGGATAACATCATCTTCATAATCACCGCCATCACCACCATCATCATCAATGTTCAGGCTGAGAAACTCAGCACCTGGGTAGCCAAAATGTCAGAGGACTAGAAGATCTCCAAAGTCCCTTCCAACTGTTATTCTGCCGGAATCAATTGGCTGCTCAGATGTAAGTAAGCCCCAGTGACTTTAGTAGGGCTGACTTGGGAGGAAATGGTGCCCAGGGCAAGGCTGTCCATCTGTGAAGGGCTGAGTCTCCTTGGTTCCAGGCTTCTGTTGAGCCCAAGCATGGGCAGGAACTCTCCCAGAGTTCATATGCTTAACTGGTCGGCGGAGATGTTAATCAAGGATGGCGTTCCCCTCCCTTAATCAGATGTGACAGTGGCTCCAGCTTTTTAAGATGGAATTAGCAAAGAATGGATCTTCCCGGAGTTTGTCTCTGGTGCGTCTTGCTCCAAGCGTCTCAGTTGCTCGGGAGGTTAAAGGCCACCTCCTGGCTACCAACGACTTTTCCAGCTAAGCCAACTTTTGCCCTAACTTAGAACATCAAGGCTCATTTAGGCAATTCTCTTCAGAGGGCACACGGAGCTGGGGAATCACATCAACAAGTGGTTGCTAAACTCTGAATAACCTTAACCCTTTCAAATGTGGCCACCGGGTTGCCATTTTAAAATGTCAGACGTGGAGGGAGGCTTTCTAAACACACAAGTATTAACTCCATGTCATTAACTCGGTGGAATGTAAAATCACATTAAATCAAAGTTCTTCTCTCTCTCTCTCCCTGGTTTTGCCCTGGCTCCACCCAGGACGCCACCCAACTAGGGGCTTTGTCTTGGCCTCCCCCCCAAAAAAATATTGTGCTTTCCTGATATAAATTCTGAGAACATTAAAAATTAGCTCAAAGGCTGTACAAATCAATCCAGGAAGAGACTGAAGAGTGCAGTTCATCGGCCCTTCTTAATTTGATCTTCCCTGGTAGATTTTCCATCATGATTCCACGCAAAGGGAACCGTTATGAATATGAGTCAGTTGCCAAGAGTCCAAATTTGGACCATGGGGATGCTGCAACGGTAGCAATTGTGGAAAAGGTCATGTCATTTTTTCCAGTGCCCTAGCTTTGATTGGTCGCTAAATGAATCATTGAAAGGCGAGGATTATTTGTACTTGGAGGAAGGAGTATTTACAAGATTTGGCCCAAAATTTAGAACACAAAACCTTGAATTATAGGGCTGGAAAGGACCTTGAACAAGGAGACCGTACACCATCAGTGTCAACAAGGAGACCTTACACCATCAATGTCAAGAAGTCAGGCTGTCAAAATGTTAAGATGGTGGCTTCCATGGAGGCCACACAAGTTCTGCCTGCTTTTTAAAGTTTCTGTTGCAGCTTCGTGGTCACCATCTTCAGATTTTGGACTGCACTCTGTAGATACCCTTAAATGTCAGAAAAGGCAGCTGCCACTTTCAATGTTTTGACCTTCGGTCCCAAGAGGAGTAGAATTTTGCATATTTTGAGAGGGAAGGATCACTTGAGTGGACCTGCTGGAGTTTGTCCGTTTCCCCTCCTTCTCTTGCAGACTTCAGTTTGTTTGCTTCCATTCCCCATCCCTGTCTGGGCCTGATGAAGATGGATTGGCAAAAGAGAAAGCGTTCTGGGACACTTCATTAATAGTGCAAGTTCTCCCCTGTTCAGGAATGCCTCTGCAAGCCACAGCCAAATGGGAGGAAGAGCAGAGAGCAGTTGGAGACATTTCTCTCCTTCATATATCTGAAGATAAACTGATGCAGTTCCTATTTTTGGACAGACGTACAAATGGAATTATCCTCTGACAGGCACTGAAAAAGCAATGCATCTTGTGCATGTTTTACACGCACATACAATGGGGAAGATTCCATATCTAATAATACTAAGGAATAAAAATGCCAAGTCTAGTTTACATCTCTGGCTGACTGTGCAACCAACTATCATCATGGAACCCTGGTGGTGCAGTGCTTAAAATGCAGTATTGCAGGCTAACTCTGCCCACTGCCAAGAGTTCAATCCTAACTGCCCACTGCCAAGAGTTCGATCCTGATCAGCTCAAGATTGACTCAGCCTTCCAGCCTTCCGAGGTTGGTAAAATGAAGACCCGGATTGTTGGGGGCAAGATGCTGGCTTACCCCAGGTACTTGGGAAGGACTCAATAGCGGACAAAAATGCTAAATCCAATCTAAACATCTGGCTGATATCAAACAGATACCATCAAGGCCAGAACTGAAAACTCATCAAATGATTCAAAGTGAAGATTGTGCAAAGCAGAAGAAACAGTAGATCATATATTTAACTTGTAGAAGATTGCCCAGATGGATGATAAAAAAATGATTTAACACAGCCAGAGGAGGAGGAGGAGGAGGAGAGCAGAAGGGGGAATAGGAATAGGAGGAGAAGGGAGAAGGGGAAGGAGGAAGAGGAAGAGGGAGAAGGAGAAAAAACAGAAAGGAGAAGGGGGAGGAGGAGGAGGAGGAGGAGGAACTGAGCTTCCTCTCAGCTTCAGGACAACTCAGCCAGGTTTGTCAAAGCTGCAGAAAGCTCACTTGGGAATCAAGATTGTTTAACCATCCATCTTTACTTGTGAAAATACAACCTACCAAAGACTCCAGAGATACTTCAGGATGCAACTGCTCCGGGTTTTACTTTCTGTCAGGTTTTAAATCACTTCGTCAGGTTGCTGCCCGATCCTCTTGCTTCGCTAGTACACTTTTCCTTCATCTCAACTTCCTGAACGTTTCTCAGAGGGATTGTGATATTTTTTCCCCCCAGTTTTTTATTTACAAAATGTTATTTTTTTGCTGCCCGGCTACTGCCTTCAAGCAAGGAGTGGTACCCAGTGTAACTTGGAGGCTTCTGGAAATCAATGTAATTATCCTAATCTCTTTCTTCCCCGAATGTTGTTCCAATTAACTGTACCCTTCAGAGTTTGTTCTCACTTGGTTTATTGTTCTAACTATCAGGAAATTTCACCCACCTAGAACTAAGGAGAAATTTCTTGAGTTAGGACAATTAACCAGGGGAACGACTTGCCTCCAGAAATGGTGGGTGTTCCAACCCTGGAGGTTTTCAAGAAGAGACTGGACAACCATTGATCCGAAATAGTATAAGATATTCTGCCTGACCTCCAAGGTCCCATCCAACTCTGTTATTCTGTTATTTTATTCTATTATTCTATTAGAGCCTCATTAAGGTTGACTTTGACCCTGGTGGTTTCATAGAGAGATCCAAATAGTTTTTTGGCAGCAGTGTAGAAGAGATTCCCCATGATTTTGTTCTGGGCTGCTATTTTCAATCAATCAATCAATCAATCAATCAATCAATCAGAATAGAACTGGATGGGTTGTTGGAGGTCTTCTAGTCCAACCCCCTGCTCAAGCAGGAGACCCTATACCGGCGGCTCCCAACCTTTTTTATACCCCGCACCCCTAGAACGCTTCTGATATACTCTCACACCCCTTACAAAAGTTTGAAATAATGTGTATACACTATAATTTTGAAATCCCAAGTTTTTGCACCCCCTCGATGTCCAGTCTCTTCTTAAAAACCTCCAGTGTTGGAGCACCCACAACTTCTGGTGGCAAGTTGTTCCACTGGTTAATTGTCCTCACTGTCAGGAAGTTTCTAGGTTGCTTCTCTCCTTGATTAGTTTCCCTCCATTGTTTCTTGTCCAGCCTTCTGGTGCTTTGGTGAATGGAATGGAATGGGAGAGCTGGAAGAGACCTTGGAGGTCTTCTAGTGCAGCCCCTTGCTCAAGCAGGAGAATCTATACCATCTCAGACAAGTGACTGTTTAGCCTTTTTTAAAAAACCTCCAATGTTGGAGCGCCCACAACTTCTGGTGGCAGGCTGTTCCACTGGCCAATGGTTCTCACTGTTAGGAAATTTCTCCTTAGTTCTAGGTTGCTTCTCTCCTTGATTAGTTTCCCTCCATTGTTTCTTGTCCTGCCTTCTGGTGCTGTGGAGAACAGCTTGACCCCCCTCCTCACCCTTCAGCCTCCAAGACTCATTTCTGCCTAGGTTCTGGAGCCAGGCAAAGCTGGTTAGTTGCTATCTGTGCTGTGGTGCCCCCCCCCACTCCAAACTAAATTAACTGCAGTTCCTTTAGAAAAATGAGGGCTTCTTTTCAGCCTTAGGGGTTAAAATATTTGAACTGACTATCGGGAGCCGCGGGGTCGTGCAACGAGCCAGAATAGGCGTTTAGGCAGGGGTCTTCAAACTGGGCAAGACTTGTGGACTTCAACTCCCAGAATTCCTCAGCCAGCTTTGCTGGCTGAGGAATTCTGGGAGTTGAAGTCCACAAGTCTTAAAGTTGCCCAGGTTGGCGAGCCCTCCGGTTAAGGATTATGGGTGAGTGCTCGTGCCCTCGTGAGGCAATCTGCGCTCTGATTGGTCGCTGTGGGCGTGGAGGCGGAGTTTCCCTTTCCCGCCTTTTTTTTCTCTGTGCCCCTCGCGCGCTCTGGGATTTACCTCACGAGGCTCCCGTTTGCCTATCTTGTTTGATGTGTATATGTGTGTATAAACACACACATACTTATCTTGTTTGATGTATATGTGTATGTGCGTGTATATATATATATATATACATACAAGACCTATGCAGCTGAGGATTGAATCCATAGCTCGGTTCTGCAAGACCTATGCAGCCGAGAACCGAGCCATGAATTGAATCCATAGCTCGGTTCTGTAAGGCCTAAGCAGCCGAGGACCGAGCTATGGATTGAAGAATATATGTGCGTATATAATACACACACACAACCACAGACACATACATATTTTGTTCGATGTATATATGTGTGTGTGTGTGTGTGTACAGTGAGAACAATTAACCAGTGGAACAACCTGCCTCCAGAAGCGGGGAATGCTCCAACACTGGAAGTTTTTAAGAAGAGACTGGACAGCCATTTGTCCGAAATGGGATAGGGTTTCCTGCCTGAGCAGGGGGTTGGACTAGATGACCTTCAAGGTCCCTTCCAACTTTACTACTACTACTACTACTACTACTACTACTACTACTACTACTACTACTACTACTACTACTACTATTATTATTATTATTATTATTATTATTATTATATATACACATATGCACACACATCTTATGTGTGTATGCATAGATGTATATGTGTGTATATACATATAAATATCTTGTTTGATGTATTTGTGTGTATGTATATATGTATGTCTGTATACATACACATACATGCATACATATCTTATTTGATGTATATGCATGTATGTATATGTGTATATGTCTGTATACATACACGTGCATACATATCTTATTTGATGTATATGTGTGTATGTATACAGTATATGTGTATGTAAAATATATTTATTTATATAACACAAGAAGTTTGTGTCAGCCTCTGTGGCTTCATTTGGGACACCAGCGGCGCAATTCCCTGACATTCGAACTTTTCCGTGTTGACCCGTGCGTCTTGCCCTATTCATCTGATGGTCCTTCTGCAGAAAAGGCCATCCATCAAGTCGAAATGCAAACAGAAGAGATCCTTTGCGTTTTATGCTGGGATCAGAGTAATGGATGAGAAACTCGGTGCTTTGTGTTAGTTTTGGCTCAGACACTGAATTTCATAGGAAACTAGGAACGCCAGCCTAGCCAGAGAGGAGTCAGATGGAAATAAATGTTTAAAGCTTCCAGCCTGACACTCATTCGGGGTATAGGATGGTAGTTGAAGCTTCTGTTAGTGGAATTCAACAAGGAAGGATTAGCCGACTTGAAAAATACCATCAGTCCTTCATGAAAATGAAGACCGTGAAGGGACAATTCATCATGTTTGGTGGACGTATAATAAAGCCAAGACATTTTGGATGCAAATACACTCACTTATTCAGAAGATTTTAAAGATTAAAGTACAACTGAAACCAGAGGCTTTTCTTTGCGGATTAATGACAGACAGACAGCTGGGAGAAAAAAAAAGTCATGGAACTATGTTTTTGTTAATTACAGCAAGATTATTATGTGCTTCACAGTGGAAAGGTTTGGTTTTTTTCCCACAATGGAGGAATGATTGATGAAGATGATGGGGCTTGCAGAGATGGCTAAACATAATTCCTTGATTTAAAAAAAAACGACAATATCTACATTTATTGCTGACTGGAAAGCTCTTACAGACTTTTTGCATGCAACTGAAAAAAACGAACTGATGATTTGTGGATTGGAGGATTCAGAAAAAATTGATAATAAAAAGAGTTTTTCTTTTTGGAATCAGTAAGAGATTCTATCCCAAAGGACTGGCACTAGGATAAGTCCTTGCTATCTTAATTGGCCTTCCTTTATCTTTTCTTTTTGGAGCAGAACCTAACTCCAACTCAGTTATTTGCCCTGCCCTTAAAAGCAGTGCTTTTTTTCTAAAAAAAAAAAAAAAAGTGCCAGAACTTACACACGTCATACAACCCACCTTGCCTACCCTACAAGGTTCCATCCAAAAAAAGTGCCAGAACTCTGTTCTGGGCAGTCTATGAGAAAAAAAGCCCTGCTTAAAGGTACCCAGATCTTGTACCGCAACCTAATGGTACAACTTTTACCTTGGCACAGTTACACTCCTTACTTAACTCTCAAAGAAGTGTCTCTCTTGTGTGTGTCTTTAACTGCAAAATCCTAGGACTCAGATTTTATTCCCATAATTAATGAGAGGCAAACTTTCTCCTTGCCTTTATCTTTTAAATATGTTTCTCTTCCTTTTTTTCCCTTTTTTTAAAAATGCCATATTTCTTTTAACTCTGATTATGGATGACTTTGGGTCTTGCAGGGCAACCAGCCCACCATCCGTCAACTTAATCTGCACAAAGTCTGTTTTTTTTTTTTAAATGGGCACCCTGCACAGATTTCAAAGCTGCGAGTCGGCCCCTCCCCCAGGTTTTCTAAGGAAGGCAGAGGTAGAAAGAAGGAGAAGGAAAGAAGAAGGAAAGAGAGAGGGAGGAAGAGGTCCAGCGTTTGGGACTTTGTGAATTTTATGCATGAAGGTGCCTTTATATGATACAGGTATTCCTCAACTTACGACCACAGTCGAGGAATACCAAAATTTTATGTTGCTAAGTGAAAAAAATCTGTCAAGTGAGTTTTGCTCCATTTCACGACTTTTCTTACCACCTTTGTTAAGTGAATCACTGCAGTTGTAAAGTTGTTAAGTGAATCTGCCTTCCTTGTTGACTTTGCTTGTCCCGACCGGGAGAACAATTAACCAGTGGAACGGCTTGCCACCAGAAGTTGTGGGTGCTCCAACACTGGAGGTTTTCAAGAGAAGATCTGTCTGGAATGCCATACAGTCTCCTGCTTGAGCAGGGGTTGGACTAGAAGACCTCCAAGGTCCCTTCCAACTCTGTGATTCTGTTATTCAGATTCTACACCCCCCTTTTTTGCCTCCCCCCTTCTTCTCTGAAGTGTGACTTTGTGCCCAGCTGATGCAACTTGACTTCTCGTGACCGTGAGGAGACTTGGGAACACCATCCTCACCTCCAGGAGGACCCAAGGTGGCTTCAGAAGAAAGTTGTGAAAAAATATCCACCGGCCAATTCACATGTCTTCTGCAGCCCTGCTGGGCATCAGTTTGCTGGAGTACAACAAGGCAAGATGGTATCACCCTCAGAAATTGTTGTGTAAATTGGCCAGTTGTCTCTTTTGCCTAATGCTGACAATTTCCTTTCATTTTCTCAGCAGGCATCTTTGTTATTTCTGTAAATCTTTTCAGGTCGAGGGTTGTGTGTGTGTGTGTGTGTGTGTCTGGAGATAAACAAAAGAGAGAGAACTACTTCTCACACTTTCTCTCTCTGTGCTTCACCTCGGTGCAGTGATGACTGGAAGCAGAGATATTTGCAACAGGATGTACAAAATAAAATATCATTCAGATTCTGCCTGGCACGGTGCTGAAGATGCTAGCCTAGATGCCAGGAGGCTGTGAGTTCCAGTCTTCCCTTGGGCATGAATACAGGTTGGGGAATACAACCAGTCCCTCTCTCTCTCTCTCTCAGTCCAACTGACTTCACAGGGGTGCTGTAGTGGGGAAAACAGGATCCCCTCCTCCCTGTCCCCCTCCCCCACTCAATCAGGCTGTCAGAGGGCTCCAACCTTTGATCACAGGGCGGTCTCTCTGCCGCGCTGGCAAGCCCAGATGTGGGTTTGATCAAAGGCAGCTGTTGCCTGGACTATCCCCAGAGCCCATTCAGGCTCAAGTAGAGAAGGAAATCAGGAGGAAGGAAGAGTACCAGGATGGTGGGAAGGATGGGGGGGGCTGTCTCTTCCCCCAGGCTCCCTTTGCTGTGGAGATGCTTGATCCATGCTGGCTAGCTGGATTGTTTGTTTGTTTGTTTGTTTAGTTAGTATCCCGCCTTTGGTTCTTTTTACAAATAGCTCAAGAGGTCGAATATATTCAACATACAGAGGGTGGGGTCAGGTTGTTCACCAGAGCACCAGAGGGAAGGACGAGAAACAAGGGTTGGAAGCTGATCAAAGAGAGAAGCAACCTGGAACTAAGGAGAAACTTCCTGACAGTGAGGACAATTAACCGGTGGAACAGCTTGCCACCAGAAATCGTGGGCGCTCCATCACTGGAGATTTTCAAGAAGAGACTGGACAATCACCTGTCTGAGACGGTATAGGTTCTCCTGCTTGAGCGGGGAGCTGGACTAGAAGACCTCCAGGGTCCCTTCCAGCTCTATTCTATTCTATTCTATTCTATTCTATTCTATTCTATTCTATTCTATTCTATTCTATTCTGTATTTCTATTTTATTCTATACCTTCCTCCTATTTTTTCCATAACAACAATCCTGTGAGGTGAGTTGGACGGAGCAAGAATGACCAGGGCACTAGGCCAAAATCACCCAGTCAGCTTTTATGCCTAAAGAGGGATTATAACTCCCTCTGTCCTGGTGATTGGCCCAAAGTCACCCAACCAGCTTTCATGGCTAAGGCAGTACTAGAACTCCCAGCCTCCTGGTGATTGGCCCAAAGTCACCCAGCTGGCTTTCGTGCGTAAGACAGGACTAGAACTCAGGGTCTCCTGCTTTCTAAGCTGGTGCATCAACCAGTAGACCAAACTGGCTGTTATGGAATTCACTTTTGGATTCTAGGCTAACTATCACCTGGCTCAGACAGACGTGGTTAGAAGGTGGTTTTTCTGTCTGATGGGGGAGGGGTCCAGCCATTGCTCTTCCTTGTGGTATAAACCATTGTTGGCCTTCGGCATCCCCCAACTCATAAATCATGGCTTAATGTGATGTGCCAGACCAATCGCCAAGGGCCAGCAGGAAGGATGTCCCAGCTGGCTTTGGCCACCCCCTCCCTGCCGTGCCACCCGCAGGAGACCCGCCGGAGAGACTTTGGGTCTCTTGTCTGCCCTGTGAGAATCCAGTGGCGGGGCTGCAGGCATCCCATAATATTATTTCCTCGCCAGGCGACCTCTGCCCCCCCTGGGTTTTGCCATGGTATGTCCAGCTCATTAGATAAGCCAGATGCTTAATGTCACTTGGCAGGTTGATCTGAGCGGGACGGGTGGGAGAAAGTCTCTTGTTAGGTAGCATTAGCTGGCTCCAGCTCTTCCCACCACTGCCTGCCTGCCTGCCTGCCCTGGGTTTCTTTCTGGTCTTTTTTTTTTTTAAAAAAGGTTTTCATTCCATTCAGCCATGGGTTCGACTGCCCCTCTCACCACAGGGAGGCTGGGCAGCAAACTGAAGATTCCAACCAAAAGGAAGCCACGAGACAATGAATAAATGAATAAAAACAACTAGAAATGTTCAGAAGAAGAAATGAAAACCATTCTAGGTTTATAATTCAGAAGAAGAAAACAGAGACAAACGCACCGGAGGAGGAGGAGGAGGAGGAGGAGACGAAGAAGAAGAAGAAGAAGAAGAAGAAGAAGAAGAAGAAGAAGAAGAAGAAGAAGAAGAAGAAGAAGAAGAAGAAGAAGAAGAAGAGGAGGAGGAGGAGGAGGAGAAGAAGAAGAAGAAGAAGAAGAAGAAGAAGAGGAAGAGGAAGAGGAAGAGGAAGAGGAAGAGGAAGAAAAGAAGAAGAAGAAGAAGAAGAAGAAGAAGAAGAAGAAGAAGAAGAAGAAGAAGAAGAAGAAGAAGAAAGTGGAGGAGAAGGAGGTTTTAATAGTAATTTTATTAAAGATTATAATTACCATAGTAGAAATTAATAAAACAAAAAAGAATCAAAAGGAAAAGTCAAAGATACAGAAAAACCAAGAAAAAGAGAAAAATAAAAAGAAAAGAAAGAAAAACAAGAATGTAGTTAAAAAAAAGTACATGACAAAATGAGTTCCCACCTTCATCTCAACAAATATAAACGTTAGTAACTTCTCACCTTCTCTTAAAATACAACAGATAATCTCTCCTTCCCACAATCCATCTCTTATCTATACATAAATCCTTAAAGCCTTGTTGTTTCAGTCCTGATCAGCAAAAGTCCATTAGGGTTATCAGAGATAACAAAATATCTCTTTTAACTCTGATTAAATAAACCAACTTAATAACAGAAAAGTCTTCCTCACTTCCTCCAGAAGTATGGTAGCGCAGCTCAGGATGACACTTGGTTGAACCTTTTCCAGCTAATACTTCTTATTAAAAGGCAGCCCACGAGACGGTTCTGCAATTTCATTTCAATAATTCTTAAATATTTTGCCAGTTCACAAAAAAAATACAAGTCTGAGCTAGCCGAATAGATTAGATTAATGCAACTGAAAAAAAAATTGCCACCTTCTGTTTCAAAACCCTTAGAGACGGTGGGACAAAGCAGATCTGGCAATGGAAACGGTCATAAGTCGAGGACTACCTATAAAACCATGGTTGAACAAAAGTAAGGCTTATTGTGAATCCGCTCTTTTTTTGTTGGGTGTCAGGAGCAAAAAAAAAAATCACTTTTTTTTTCTTGATACTTTTGCTATAAGAGCCTATAACTTCCCGTCCTCTGCCGCCACCTGCTGACCATTTTCAGAATTAGCTCAAGCTACCTCTGCGCATGCCTTGAACAAGTGCTTCGGGCCAAGGACCCGGGCAAAGAGGAAGACGGAGGTACAGATGCCTACTGCCGGTTCCCATTCGAGCCCGTTTAACGCTTCCAAAGAACATATACAGATGAAGGGGAGGGGGGCTAAATAAGGCGGAAGAAAGACGCTGATTTTTATTTTTCTAAACTGTAGACAACGGCTGAAATCCTACGCACAGAGGGGGGAAAAAAGCGAGCCCCCCTCAAGCTTTTTTTCAATCCCCGCATTGAGAACCGGAAGAATCTATGCAAAACTTCTTTATCTCTCTCTCTTCCTCTTTGCACATACAGCACCCGGACGCCTCGAAACGGCTACGAGGAGGCGCTTCTCCGGGCGCGCAGGCGCAGAAGGGACCTGGAGTCACATGATCTGGCGGCGCGGGCAAAATGGCGGCGCCCAGGCTGAGGCGTGTTTAGCGGGCTCGGCTTGTCCCTCAAGTGGCCGCCTCGGATGCCGGCATGTCGCGGCTGATTGTGAAGAATCTGCCCAACGGGGTGAGAAAGGCGGGGACGAGGGGGTTGCGGTGCGTGTAGAAACCGTCGTTTCTTTGCGTCCGGTTGCAGCTGGGGAGCCCCTTGGAGCTCGAATGGCTGCAGGCGCAGGGAGGGAGTTGCCCGTTGGGTGCAGGAGTTAAGGTGTTAGGCTAGAAACCGGGGGGGACTGGGAGTTCTAGTCCTGTCTGAGGCGTGAAAGCCGGGCTGGGTGATTTTGGGCCAGTCATTAGGAGACTGGAGTTCTAGTCCTGCCTGAGGCATGAAAACCAACTGGGTGATTTTGGGCCAATCAGTAGGAGACTGGGAGTTCTACTCCTGCCTTGGACATAAAAGCAGGCTGGGTGACTTTGGGCCAGTCCCTCTCTCTCTGCCCTAAGAAGGCAGCAATGTCAAACCACTGCAGTTTTACCAAGAAAAGTGCAGGGATTTGTGCAGGCAGTCTCCAAGAATTGGACATGATTGGAAAGAAAATAATAATACAAAAGCAATTGAGAGCAAGTTAGATCTGGTCGTTAAGGCACCAAGCTTGAAAGTGGGAGACTGTGAGTTCTAGTTCTGCCCTGGGGGTGAAGTCAGCTGGGTGACTTTGGGTCCGTCCCTCACTCTCAGCCCTAGGATAGAAGCAATAACAAACCACTTCTGAAAAATATTGTCAAGAAAACTGCAGACTTATCCCGCCAGCCCTGAGAATCAGATACCATTGAAGCAGAGAAAAAAAAACCCAACTGGCTGTGGTAGAAAATGCTTCATCCAGGAGAATGTGACCATGTAACGCGATTCATGTTAGCTTTCTTAACTCTGCTTCCATGATTTGATTGTGATTGCTTCTCCTACAGATCAAGGAAGAACGCTTTCGCCACCTCTTCGCCGCCTTTGGCACGCTGACCGATTGCTGCTTGAAATTCACCAAGGATGGCAAATTCCGCAAATTTGGATTTATTGGCTTTCAGTCAGAAGAAGACGCCAAAACTGCCCAGTCTCATTTCAACAAAAGCTTCATAGACACATCCAGAGTCACGGTGAGCCCTTGAAACTTGTTTAGCCTTTGAGATCGAACCAGCAATTCTGGACATTTTCAGGCTGTTGGGAGTTTTCTAGGACTTCAAGGTGTAAAATAATGTTAATCCTTAGTCTGTTATTCAGAAACTACAGTATTTGGTTCATCTCTTGAGGATGATCTAGGGCAGATGAAGACACCATATAGTATCTTGATCTCCTGTATAAATTCACTTTCATGAAACAAGAGTGAGGTTTGGGTGGGCTTATTGTTTTTCTTTGAAAATGTTTCACTTCTCATCCAAGAAGCTTTTTCAGTTCTAACTCTTTTTCAGTTAGAAATGAAAAAAACTTCTTAGATGAGAAGCGAAATGTTTTTGAGAAAAAAAAAACCCAAGAAAATCCAATTGTCTTTTGAACAGCATCTTTCCACAACCATGACTAGGATGACTGAGAATCTCCATATAGACAGCGGGCTTATAAATATCTTTTTTCCCCCTCCAGGTTGAAGTATGTAAGTCTTTTGGGGATCCATCAAAGTCTAAAGCTTGGAGTAAACATTCGAGTAAGCCTCAACTGTTAAAGGAAACCTCTAAAAAATCCACAAAGAATTCAGACCATGCAGAAATAAAACAAGTAAGAAAAAGAGATTCCCCCCCCCCCACAAGCTTTATTGCATGTCAAATTGCCTTTAGGTAAAGACTTTCAGCTATTCTACTTTCTTGTCTCTGCCTCAACCTAGTGACTTTTAAATCCATTTTAACATTTCCTTTTATATGGAGCGTGTGATGTTTTAAAACCTTTTTTTCCTTACGTTTCCTAGGATGGAACAAAGAAGAAAAACAAAACGGGACAATTGAAAGAGGTAACTCTGAATCTCTTGCAAGGAGGATAGATAGATATCTGTGAACAAAAAGAGTTGTGTTTGTCAGCATTTGAATTAAGGAGTTTGTTTTTTGATGTTTTGGGTTTTTTTTTTAACAAAAAACAACATGGGCATTTTGTTTTGGGAGTTAACTGAATTTGTAACATCACTTTCCATTACTCTTTTTAAGATTGCTAGTGTATCCCTTTTGTACTTGCGTGGATATGGTTGGTTTTGCAACTTTTAAAATATGCTACTTTTTATTTTGCTTTTACTTTTGGCGTTGCTACTTATATTCTTCTGTTGGTTTATTTTATGGCTCAACTTTCTATGTCACTCCATTCCTTGCACTGCAAAAAAAAGGATAGAGAAAAAAATACTTGTTGTTTATTTTATTTGTATGCTGCTGAGTCAAAAACACTGGCAGCTAATTAGCAGCGTATTAGCAATTAATGTGGCTGCTCAAACCAGCCTCATTTAAACTTCTCCAAGATTTGTGGCACTGATGGAGATTTTTCTGAATCCTGAGAGATCCTTCCATTTTTTTTTTTCTCATGTCCTTGAAATAACGACATCCTGAAATAGAGGACATTATCCTTCAAACTTTGCCCTTGGGGAAGGAGTTGCCCCAAATATTGTGAATTTTTTTTAACCATGATCCTTTCTAACCATGATCCTATCTTTGGCCAGTTGGAAGGAGAAGCAGCATTTCAAGACTTCTTGGCAGTACATCAGAAAAGGTCCCAGGTTGCAACTTGGTCCAATGACACAAAAATCCAAGACCCCCACCAGGCTGAGGTGGTTGAAGATTATCTGAACTTTGATTCCGATGAGGACTCGAGCGAGGAGATGGATGCGGAGGTTGCTCCAAGTAAGGGGCCCATTCTGTTTTTTTGTGATATTTTATCAATAATTTCTTGAGCATTGTCCCAAAGGTCCTTTTTCCAAAAGGCAACTGGACTTTCTTGATGTTTTTCTTTGAAAATGTTTTGCTTCTCACCCAAGAAGCTTCTTCAGTTCCAACTCTTTTTTTTTTATTTATTTTTTTAATACAATTCAAAAGTACTTATTCAGCAAACGTGTTGTCTGAGTGATACAATTCATTAATACAAATTGAATTCCTAATCCTTTGTTCTTTTCTCCAGCCATTGATAAAATAAGTCCCAAGTTTGAAAGTATCCTGTTTCTTCTTTTTTTTTCAACCTCCAAAAGGCAACTGGACTTGTTTGGTGTTTTTCTTTGAAAGCGTTTTGCTTCTTGGCCAAGAAACTTCTTCAGTTCTAACTCTTCTTCAGCTAGAACTGAAGGAGCTTGTTGCAGGAGAAGAGAAATGTTTAATGATCATTCCAAGATCGGTAAAATGAGGACCCAGATTGTTGTGGGCAATATGCTGACGTTGTAAACTACTCAGAGAGGGCTATAAGTGTTGTGCTATTGCTATATTTTGTGTCCCTTCTCCCTTTCCATCTTAACGCTGGATCCAACATTGGTCTGCGCCCTTTTAGTGACTTCCTAAGTCAAACGGGGGTCTGCCAGGCAATAGCTGATGCCCTTTTTTTGTCTCCCTCCCCAGAGAAGGGAGAAAGCTCTCCGAGTAAGGCAGCAATCGAGCAAGAACTCTCCGATATGGATTATCTGCGATCCAAAGTGGTGAAGGGGGACGAATCCTCGCCTTCGTCGGCAGAGGAGAGCGAGGCCGAGGAGACGGACAGCGAGGCATCTGATGGAGGAGAGGAAGGAGAGACGGAAGGGAAGACCAGCCACCAGCCAGGCGCTGCTTCTAACACGAAGACCAAGCAGACTGGGAAGGAGAGAGTCCAGAATCTCTCTGCAGACACCAAGGCTACAAAAATGACACCGCAGGTACGTCCCAATGGAGGACACAGTCTAAAGCAGGGGTAGGCAACCTTGGATGCTCCAACACTGGAAGTTTTTAAGAAGAGACTGGACAGCCATTTCTCTGAAATGGCATAGGGTTTCCTGGCTGAGCAGGGGGTCGGACTAGATGACCTCCAAGGTCCCTTCCAACTATATTATTATTATTATTATTATTATTATTATTATTATTATTATTATTATTATTAATAACAAATACAGATGTTTTTGTATGTCTTCCTGTAGGAAGACAGAACAGTTCCAGCCAAGGAGCCCACCACAGCATTCACGGTGAAGATGCGAGGTGCCCCATTCAATGTCACGGAGGTAAGCCAGCTTTTAACCCGTTAAAACTTGTCTGCCAAAGGAAAACAAATCTCGCCCTCCTTGGAGCGCGTTAAACCTGGATTGCGGTTTCCTTCCAAACCAATCAGAGTAGGAATTCAGTGTCAAATATTGGGAGGACTTTTTTCAAGATCACGGCTTCGTGGGCAGGGATGTGGGTGGGCTGTAGAATTAACCGCCTTTTTCATGCTTGTCTGTCTTTTACGGATGCAGCAAAACGTGAAAGAGTTTTTTGTGCCCCTTCGGCCCCTGGCGATCCGGATTGTGAGGAACGCGCATGGGAACAAGACAGGTAATGGGATTTGTCGTTTAGGCGCTTGGATACACGGTTCTTATTACCTTTTGTTTGTTAATGAGAGTGGTTTGCACAGGTCTAAATAATAAACTATCAATCATTTTCAAATTCCGCAGGGTATGTATTTGTTGATTTTAACACTGAGGAAGAACTACAGAAAGCCTTAAAAAGGAACCGAGAATACATGGGTGAGTCTCCGTTTTTTTGACTAAGGAAAGGAACTTTGGGCTAAAAGTGGCTTTTTTCATTTGCTTCCTGCACGAAGGTGGTGGAGGCGTTGCCTTTTTAAGCAAAACATTTTAAGTTTACCTATTATAAGGGCACAAATTTAGTTTTGGGAAGTAAAACTTGCCTCTTTTCGGGATGTCCATCTGAGGGCACCCCTGTTTACCAATGATTTGGGGGGATTTTCTTGGCCTTTGAGAAAGGGTTGACATTGATGCTGTTTCAGCAAAAGAGCGTCTTTGCCCAGATTTTTCCCAAAAAGGAGTTTTTTGTTTTTTTCTGCGATACAGAAACATTGACTTAACAACAGTTCATTTAAGGAGCATTCCAAGTTGCAACAGCGCTGAAAAAAAAGTGACTTGTGACCATTTTTCACACTTACGACCGTCACAGCATCCCTGTGGTCATGTGATTAAAATTCGGACACTTGTACAACCGACTCATATTTACGACGGTTGCAGAGTGATCCCCTTTGGCGACCTTCTGACAAGCCAAGTCAACAGGGGAAGCCAGAATCACTTCACAGCTGGGTGGCTAACTTAACAACTGCAGTGATTCACTTAACAACTGGGTCAAGGATAGTCGTAAAATGCGGCAAAAAACTCCCTAACAAACGTCTCACTTAACCAGAGAAACGTTGTGCTCGTAAGTCGAGGATCACCTGTGTTTTGCATTTTGCCCGGCAGGCGGTCGGTATATTGAGCTGTTTCCAGAAGAGCGGGGCGCTCAGGCGAAGCCCCCTGAGAAGGGGTCAGGCCAGGTCTGGCAGAGGGCCAAAAAGGATGACGAGGAAGAAGAGGATCTTTCGGAATCAGGAAGGCTTTTTGTGCGGAATCTGCCTTACACCTGCACCGAAGAAGAACTGGAGGCCACCTTTTCCAAATACGGTAAATTCTCACCCTGGTTCTCGTTTTGTGGGGCCTGGGGCCTCTTTTTCCAAAATGTTGTTCCTAAAACAGGACAGGCCCTCTTAGATTTCAACATCTGCTCCCGCAGTCTTTCCCCAACGCATCTGTCCTTCCACAGGCCCTGTCTCCGAGATCCACTTCCCCATGGACGGTCTCACCAAGAGGCCCAAAGGCTTTGCGTTTGTCACCTACATGTTTCCTGAGCATGCCGTGAAGGCCTTTGCAGAAGTGGATGGACAGGTTTTCCAGGTACGAACGGATCGGGTGGGCGTCCCTTTGCCGAATCTCAGTGTGTCTTTCTTGGGTTTTGAAGCTTGAGCGTTGGAGAGATTTTCCAAGGCTAGGGATGCAGGATAACTTTGGGCTTTTCCACTGGTCCTCTTTCCAGCATCGACATTTCAGGCGTTCTTTTTTGTCCCTTAGGGCCGAATGCTGCATGTCTTGCCTTCCACCATCAAGAAGGAAGAAGCGGAGAGTTCAGATCCTGCCGGATCGTCTTCGTACAAGAAGCAAAAAGCTTCAAAAGATAAAGCAAACAGCTTGAGGTTTGTGCTTCCACGAGCTTGTCTTCCTCTCTCTTTTTTCTTTATATCAAGAGTTTTCATATAATGAAAGACTAATAATAATGATGATGATGATGATGATGACGATGATGTTGGAAGGGACCTTGGAGGTCATCTAGTCCAACCCCTGCTCAGGCAGGAAACCCTATACCATTTCAGACAAATGGCTGTCCAGTCTCTTCTTAAAAACTTTTTGCTGAACGAAGACCAAAACTATCTTGTTTGTTCTCTGACCAAATTCTGCAAATTCTGACACGTTCGCCCTCTGTTCCTCCACTTCGGGAACATTTTATTCTTCTCGTCCTCCCCAACCGCAAGAACTCACAAATGTTTCTCCTCCACCCAGCTCTCACAACTGGAACACCCTGTTCATGGGGACAAATGCCGTGGCAGACGCGGTGGCACAGAAATACAACGCCACTAAAAGTCAAGTGCTGGATCACGTGAGAGTTTTTTTTCTCATTCGTGTGTTTATTTAAATGGGTTTTGCCCTTAACCGTCTTCCAACTCTACGCTAAATATTTCCCGTTCCCCTAAATTCAGTACTTTTCAAATTCGGCAACTTGAGTGTGGGTGATTATCTGGGAAATTACAGGTAATCCTCAACTTATAACTGTTGGAAGTTACAGCGCTGCTGAAAAACGTGAATTGCAACCCTTCCTTGCATGTAACAACCGTCGCAAGGTCCCCACGGTGATAGGATTTGGGCACTTGGCAACCGATATGGATTTACGACCGTAGGGATCTGGAGAACTTCTCTTTTTTTCTCTTGTCAGGAAGGCAAGGGAAGCGTGGCCGTGAGGGTGGCGCTTGGGGAAACCGAGCTTGTTCAAAACGTGCGCCGGTTCCTGCTTGAAAACGGAGTCAGTCTGGATTCCTTCAGCCAGGTAAGAGAGCCTAAGCATAATGTCATGTGTCTGAGTAACGAAACACTTAAAAGGACTTTCAGGCATGTTTTCTCCTAAAAGCATTTATTAAGGTCACAATACGTCAGCACAGCATGGTGGAAATGCTTAGGTCTGCTTCTCTTCCGTTACGCATATACATTCCAAGCATTTTCCACTCCCTTATTGTAGGGTCATGGTTCACATCTTCCAATCAACTTGGAAGATGTGATTTACTTCCGGTTTCTTTCTCCCGGGCTATCCTTATGCTCCTCCCTCTTTCCCAGTTGCTGGTTTAACTATATATATACCAGACAGTTCTGTACATTGTCAAAACAAGAATATACAGTATTTGCAGCGTTGACAGCCGTGGCTGTTCAAACTCTCATTTCCTTCTCACCAAATCTGGGACATCATAAATAGTGGGCGAAACTATCCGAAAAGAGAGTGTGATAGAGCAGGGGTCTGCAACCTTGACACCTTTAAGTCTTGTGGACTTCAGCTCCCAGAATTCCTCAGCTGGGGAATTCTGGGAGCTGAAGTCCACAAGTCTTAAAGGTGTCAAGGTTGTAGACCCCTGTGATACAGCATGTTTGGTTAAAACATTCCTGTGGTTCCAAAGCTCCTTCTCAGCTTTTGGCATCAACCTGAAAAAATAATAATAATGAACGTGATTTATGCTTTTGAAGATTAGAAAGAATAGACGATAAGAGAGGAAAGAAATACGATGTAGCTTTAGAGAGAGGTGAAAATATATAAAAATACACATCAAAGCTATATGTGCCTGTATCTGCTGTGAAGAATATTGAAAGGCACTTTCTATTTTTTTTTCCTTCCCTTTCTGTTTTTTTCCCCCATCTTGTTTTCTTTCACTTTTTTTTCTTTTTCTCTTGATTTCTTTTTTTTCCCTGTTCTGAGGTTCTCAAGGAAGGAAAGGAGATTCCCTGATTCTCTCCTTCTTTCTACGTGCAGGGAGCCCCTCCCAACAGGGAAGTGATCAAATCGGCAAACCTGCTTCCCTTGGGCCAGGAGTAGGCCACCTTGGCTCTTTTATGACTCATGGACTTCAACTCCCAGAATTCCTGAGCCAGCATGGCTCAGCATGGAAACCGCTCCCTTTCCCCTCAGCACGGCTGGCTCAGGAATTCTGGGAGTTGAAGTCCACGAGTCATGAAAGAGCCAAGGTTGCCTACCCCTGGGCTAGTCCCTCTCTCTCAGCCCAGCCCACCTCACAAGGCTGTTTTTCTGGAGGCAATAGGAGGAGGAAGGACTATTAGATATGTTCATTGCCTTGAGTTATAATAATAATAGTAATAAAGTTGGAAGGGACCTTGGAGGTCATCTAGTCCAACCCCCTGCTCAGGCAGGAAACCCTATACCAGGGGTAGTCAACCTTGGCTCTTTTATGACTCGTGGACTTCAATTCCCAGAATTCCTGAGCCAGCCTGGCTCAGCTTGGAAACCTCTCCCTTTCCCCTCAGCACGGCTGGCTCAGGAATTCTGGGAGTTGAAGTCCACGAGTCATAAAAGAGCCAAGGTTGCCTACCCCTGCCTTGGGCTGCTGAATCCTTTGCTTCCATAGCCTTTTGGATGATGGTAAGGAAGCGGCTCTTAAACACCCAGTTAGGTTTGCAACGCGGCCTCTCTTCCCTTTCTTCCAGGCTGCCAGAGAGCGGAGCAAGATGGTGATTTTGGTGAAGAACTTGCCTGCTGCCACAAAGGCAGAGCAGCTGGAGGAGGTGTTCCAGCCGTTTGGTAGCCTCGGGCGGGTCCTGCTCCCGAAAGGAGGCGTGACCGCCATCGTGGAGTTCCTGGAACCCACAGAAGCCAAAAAGGCCTTTACCAAGTTAGCTTACTCCAAGGTAAGCCTCCAGGGGTGGCAGGCAGGCCTGGCGATTGGATCCCAGCGATTCTGCAGCGTGCTCGGATACCCTGCCCCAGTGTTTTCTCAAGCTTGGCAGCTTGAAGACCTGTGGACTTCAGCTCCCAGAATTCCCCAGCCAGCGTGGGAATGCTGGGAGTTGGAGCCCACACATCTCCAAGCCGCCAAGATCGGGGGGGAAAAACCCATCCCATCCACTTTTCAGCCTTGATTTGGCTCCCTGCCTTAAACAGATCTTGGGAGACTTTTTGTCCTGGCACGGATTTGCGCCGGATTTTTTTTTTTTTCCTTTGCTGGTTTTAACTTCTCTGCACTGGTTTCCCTTTTTTCCTTGCTCAGTTCCAGCATATCCCTCTCTACCTCGAATGGGCACCCACGGGGGTCTTTTCTGGTCCCGGGAAGAAAACACCAGAGGTGGAAGAGCAAAAGGAAGGCGACGAACAAACCCAGAGAGGTACGTGTAGGGAGCTGATATTCCCCTTTCTGTCGGAAGGCGCTTCCAGGTTGAAAGGATTAGCCGGTGACATCACCGTTGCCCGAGGTATGCCTTGTTGGGGACTCCATTCTTGTCCCCAATGATGTGGGGACATTGATATGGTAACCTTATTAGTGCTAGAAGGGAGTGGGGTTTGTGGAGAGGAGGAGGAGGAGGACTGTGGGGTCCTTGATGCTCTCTGAGCTTGTTTTCTTGCAGACGTTTCATTACCCAACTAGGTAACTTCAGTGCTGATGAGGTTACCTAGTTTGGTAATGAAACGTCTGCAAGAAAACAAGCTCAGAGAGCATCAAGTACCCCTCATTTGAACCCTCAGCAACAAATGTTCTCCTTCATTGATATTATAATGTGTTTGCTGTTAGATAAGAGGGAGCATAGCCCCTAGCTGCATAACAGAGAGAGAAAGGATGAGCCCCTCCAGAAAGTTGGCCTCTGGTCTATGGGCTTGCTCTCTTGGGGGCTGACTTGTCAAATTAACTTTAAAAAAAATTAATTTTCTTATTGTTACAATTCATTAGTGCTTAATGAACAACGTGTTGCCTGGGTGGATTTGTTTTGCTTAGTAATACAAGTTAAGTTCTTGCTCTCTATCCCGTTTTTCCAGCCACGGAGAAAATAAGTTCCAGGTTTGAAAATATCCTGCGTCTTCTTTTTCTTTGATCTTCAAGGTTGACATTTTTGAAAGCCAAGCTGAGCCTCAAGTACTTCCTTCCCTTGGATTCGCTCATGTTTTCTTCTCTTGCAGGAGTTTCTGAAAAAAGTGATGCTCAGAAGGAAATGGAGGAGGAAGAGGAGGAGGAGGAAGAAGAAGAAGGAAGTCTTCCAGGCTGTACCATTTTCATAAAAAACCTCAACTTCAGCACGACAGAGGATACGCTGAAAGAGGTGATTTTTTTTGCGATTTCATGACTGTGTGATGGCCTGTGGGAAAGACCTTGGGAGATGGAACGAAGACCGGCTGCCAAGGGAAGGGCCAGAGAAGAGAGGACATGGCCCACAGCTGGACAGTGAGTTGGACCAGAGGCTTGGAAGAAACCCTCCCTAGTTTCTTAAGTGGTAGAATTGGTAGGGATAGAATTGTACTTTCAAGGCTTGCAAGGTTCTGTCAGGGTAGCTTGAAAATAAAGTGGAATAAACTGACCTGGTTGTGATTCCTATCTGGTTTGCCTGGCGAGGCAGGGAAAGTCACTCAGCATCCTATAACTAACAAGCATTCTGATTGTCTATCAGATAATTTGCCCCCCAACGGACTTTTCTAAAACGCAAGGAAGGACTATGAAGCTTTCTTATTATATTAAAACATCAACAAGACCCTCAAACTCATTCTAAAGTCGAGGGTAAATAATCGTAGCAAAGCAGAAATCGTAACCGAAGTTTATCGAACTTCATCTAATATTAACATACAGAAAGGAAGGAAAGAAGGAGGGAGGGGGTAGGCTCTCCCCTCTGCTCTCCATTTCCTTCCCTCCCTCCCTCCCTTCTTTCTTGCTTTTTTCCTTCCTTCCTTCCTTCCTTCCTTCCTTCCTTCCTTCCTTCCTTCCTTCTTTCCTCCCTCCCTCCCTGCTTTCTTGCTTTTTTCCTTTCTTCCTTCCTTCCTTCCTCCCCATCCCTCTCCCCTCTGCTCTCCATTTCCTTCCTTCCTTCCTCCTTCCCTCCCTCCCTTCTTGCTTTTTTCCTTCCTTCCTTCTTTCCTTCCTTCCTTCCTCCTTCCCTCCCTCCCTTCTTGCTTTTTTCCTTCCTTCCTTCCCTCCCTCCCTCCCTCCCTCCCTCCCTCCCTTCCCAAGCGTGTGTTTGTGTTTCGCCATAATCTTAGAATTTTACAGACATCATCAGTCTTCCTCGTGAATTAAATTTGAAGACTGCCATTTAGGCAGTCAAATAATCCACATTACAGACTCAGCTTTGTGCTGCACCACAGTCCGTATTCTGACTTGCTTACCTAACGCGAAACACAAACTCAGCTGGGAGTTTGCGAGTGTGGATTTTTAGTGTCTGGTAACCCTTCTGTTACTGCCTCCCCCTTTGCCCTTCTTGTCTGGTAGAAAAGCAGATTGGCACAATACAGGAGAATCAAACTGAAAGGGTGCTTACCTTTCTCCTTTCCCAGGTTTTTTCCAAAGCTGGCGTTGTGCGGAGTTGCACGGTCTCAAAGAAGAAAGATAAAGCCGGTGTGTATTTTTTCTGCTTTTGTCCTTGGCGTTCTTTTGTGACCTGGGTGTGTGTTAGACCTTAATCCCTGTAACCCACAGTTGGTTGGCCTTGCAGGTAGTTCTCATCTTATAACAATCATTCATTTAATGACCGTTCAAAATTTCCCCAACAAAGTTGGGGAAAAAAACCCTGACTTACAACCAGTTCTTGCACTTACGACCACTGTGGCGTTCCCCACGAGCAAAATCCAAGCGCTTGGCACCTTACAAGGCTGAGGGTCGGTCCCTAAGCTAGAGAAGGAACAGGGAAGTATTTTAGTGTTAATCAGCTTCTGATGTTCCTCTTAGGCAATCTTCTCTCCATGGGGTTTGGATTTGTGGAGTACAAGAAGCCAGAATATGCCCAGAAAGCTATCAAGCAACTACAGGTAAGAGTGCAAAATGGTCTTTGGGGAATGCCTTTGGGAGACAGGAGGAAGAGCCGCAGCTTAGACAATTGTCACGCAAAGGATGCTTCGGCCCACAAAGAGGGAAGCATCTCCGAGGAGCCGGAGCAAGTAACGGGAGCTCATCCTGTCGCACAGCGCTTGGGTCTTGAACCCTGGCTGTCAGCTTTCCAACTGACAAGCTCAGAGTCTTTAACCATTGAGCCATCGCAACACACACACACACACACACACACCCTTCACTCTGCCTAGCCCAGGGGTAGGCAACCTTGGCTCTTTTATGACTGGTGGACTTCAACTCCCAGAATTCCTGAGCCAGCCATGCTGAGGGGAAAGGGAGAGGTTTCCAAGCTGAGCCATGCTGGCTGAGGAATTCTGGGAGTTGAAGTCCACGAGTCATGAAGGGGCCAAAGTTTCCCTCATGCTGGCTGAGGAATTCTGGGAGTTGAAGTCCACAAGTCATAAAAGAGCCAAGGTTGGCTAGCCCTGGCCTAGCCTATAGCAAATTCCTGGGCACTCACTTGGGCTTTGTGTGCCTTTCAAGGTTTCTCCACGATGCATCCTGAATAATGGACCGAAGTAGAGTTCACGGATGACCCCCTTCCCCCTTGGAATATTATTTAGCGTAGCAAACCTTGATTTATGATCTCATTCTTGCACCCTCCTTTGCTCCCCTTTCATTGTCAGCTGGTAAGGACCAGCCTTCCTGAACTTGGTGTCCTCCAGCTGTGATGGATTTAAGACTCATCAGCCACCAATGAACAGGGGACCTCCCACCTAAGGGAGATTGATTTGTTGGACCCCACGGGCTCCCGGGTTGGGTCTAGTTGATCAGTCATCCATTTGGCCTTTCGGTTAACAACTTCTCTTTAAAAAAGCAACGTGCTGAGATCCTGCCCTCTAATGAATTAGCCCTGCTTTCCATCAAGGTGAGGGAGAACCCGCTTCTGTGGTTGGTTCACTGGGTACCACTTGCAGCATTTTATTTTGTGGAACGGAAGGGTTCAAGTTGTCCCTTTTGCTTTCTTTTAGGCTTGTTCTGTGGACGGCCATCAGCTGGAGGTGAAAATCTCTGAAAGAGCCACCAAGTAAGTTTTGGGAAGAGAAGTAAGTCACTGGTGGCCTTTCTCCTGTTTTTGGAGGAACTCCATCCAGGCATCTGCTTGCAGGGTGTAAATGGAACCGGGCAACTAAAATTTGGGAGGGTCAGATACCAAGTTCCACCAAGACTTTATCAGGGGTAAAGTAGCCTCAGTGGTCTCAGATAACTTGCCGGTATACGGGAAAACCTTGGGAAACTGAGCGGAGAGAGGCTGCCAAGGGGACAACCAGAGAAGGGACAGCTTAGCCCACAGCTGGAAATGGATGGAGAAAGACACTCAGAAGGGACCCCCCCCTTCTAATTTCTTGGTCTGTAAAGGAGACGAGGAGGGATGTTGATGTCGGCCACGCACGATAAACCAGATGGGAATCGCAATCCCGAAGAACTAATTCCACTTGATTGAAAAGCTATGTTGACAGAGACGTCCTGGGTGCTCTCTGAGTTTGATTGTTTCCCTTGCAGACGTTTCATTAGCCAGCCAGGTAACGTCATCCGGGTGGCGTGGATGTCGCAAGGTGAGGCGACGATGTGGTGTTATTGGTACTGATGATGCTACCTAGCTGGGTAATGAAATGTCTGCAAGGAAGCAATCGAGTTTGGATTCCATCTGGAGATACCCTATGTAGCAGTCTCCCTATCTCTCAAGGTCATTGCCACACACCATTTGTGTGTGTGTGTGTGTGTGTGAGAGAGAGAGAGACAGTGTGTGAATCTTGCAAGTCTAATCTTCCTTGACAAGAAACTAGGGAGGGTCTTCTGAGCCCCTCGCCCTGCCTGCTATCCAGTGGCAGGCGATGCTGACCATTCCCAGATGTGAGGATGGTTGCTCCTTGGTGTTAGTCCTGTGTGGTTTGGCCTCTTTGCAATCCTCAGTAGATCCCAGAGGCCCCCTTAAGCTCCAATGCCACCAGACTTGGTTTCAATCTCATGCCTGGCCCAAGAAAACAGCCTGGCTGCATGGCCCTGACGCCCATCTCTCTCTCGGATCAACAGGTCCACGGTGGCAACCGCACGTAAGAAGCAAGTCAGCAAGAAGCAAGTGAATTCCAAGATTTTGGTGCGGAATATCCCCTTCCAGGCCACGGTGAAAGAGATCCGAGAACTTTTCAGGTAAGGAAGAGTCGCCAAAGTTGAAAAACTCTGCTTTAATTTTTGCATCAAGTTACATAGATACAATCAAGCGATCAAGCCGTAGGCCAGGGGTCTTCAAACTTGGCCCTTGGATGACTTGTGGACTTCAACTCCCAGAATTCCTCAGCCAGGCACGTGTGCCTGGCTGAGGAATTCTGGGAGTTTGAAGTCCACAAGTCATCAAAGGGCCAAGTTTGAAGACCCCTGCTTTAGGATCTATTTGCCAGCTGGGCTGTTTCTACCAGCTGAAAATCTGGGTGGGATACCCCTGTTTCTCTTTGGACCTGCAGGGGGCGCTCCTGAGCTTTGCAAGGGAGGGAGATGAGCGGTGGGTTGACTTAACCCAATAGAAGCTCTTTGATAGAAATTGGTAGATCCTTGAAGAGATTAAAAAGTCCGGTTGGGGGCTGAGTGGGAAAAGTAGAAATAAAAAGACGCCTGCTGTGAGGATGCACGTTCTTTAATATCCGTATGCAGGAGGGTTTTCTCTTCTGCACAGGCTTTTGATCTCCTTAAAACATCTCGTGCTTTCTCGAGCGTGCAAGCGGGTCCTGCGAACACAGCAGTGATGCTGCTTAAACTCGGGGTTAGAGTTTTGTGCATTGAGGGGATATCCTGAATTGAAGATTGATCTCATCCTCTAAAGAGCTAGAGCAGGAGTGGGCAACTGAGGCCCCTTTACCACCTATGGAATAAAGCGGAACTAGAACTCGCCGTTTCCTAGTGATTGACCCAAAGTCATTAAGCTGGCTTTCATGGCTAAGATGGAACTAGAACTCCCAGTCTCCAGGTGATTGGCCCAAAGTCACCCAGCCAGCTTTTATGCCTAAGGCGGGACTAGAATTCACCGTCTCCTGGTGATTGGCCCAAAGTCACCCAGCCAGCTTCCACGCCTAAGCCAGGATTAGAATTCACCGTCTCCTGGTGATTGGCCCAAAGTCACCCAGCCGGCTTTCATGCCTAAAGCAGAACTAGAACTCACTGTCTTCTAGTGATTGACCCAGAGTCACCCAGCTGGCTATCATGCTTAAGGTGGGTCTAGAACTCACTTGTCTCCTAGTGATGGGCCCAAAGTCACCCAGCCAGCTATTCTGCCTAAAGCAGAACTAGAACTCACCAGCTCCCAGCTCTAGCCGGGAGCCTTCACCGCCAGACCATACCAGCTCCCCTTTTAACTTCCTTAAAACATCAGCTATTTCTGACGGGTCTGCCTCTCCTCCTTCTGCTTATCCACTTCGGGCCTCAGTTCCCCATCAGCAAAATGGGAACAATAGCCCCCTTTTAAGCTTCTTTCTCCACCAGCGACTCTTTTCTTTTTCTAAAGGATTATAATGTTCAGAGTGTTTTCCGTGCCTTGTAAATTCTGAGTAAATATTGCCAGTAGCCAGAGGAAAGGCTTGCTGTGTGTGTGCGTGTGTGTATGTGTGTGTGTGTGTGTGTGTGTCTGTTTCCATTTCCACACCTCCCTCTCTGCCCCCTAGTTTTGTATCTCATTTTCGCATTATCATCAAGTCCCCCTCCCCGGACCCCCTTTTCAAGGGCTATTTTGACAGCTTCTGTCGGCTGCCTGCCATCACCTCCTTATTGGCTGCGGGCACCTCTGGCATCGTGCTGAACGCAATTAGAATCTGATTAACAGCAGAGAAGCGGAAGCAAAGGGGGTCTGTCTCTCTCTCTCTCT
>NW_015389450.1:4574-6954 GCF_001527695.2 Protobothrops mucrosquamatus | reverse complement strand
ACCTTGGAGGTCATCTAGTCCAACCCCCTGCTCAGGCAGGAAACCCTATACCATTTCGGACAAATGGCTGTCCAGTCTCTTCTTAAAAACTTCCAGTGTTGGAGCATTCACCGCTTCTGGAGGCAGGTTGTTCCACTGGTTAATTGTTCTAACTGTCAGGAAGTTTCTCCTTAGTTCTAGGTTGCTTCTCTCCTTGATTTTAGTTTCCACCCGTTGCTTCTTGTCCTGCCTTCAGGCGCTTTGGAGAATAGCTTGACTCCCTCTTCTTTGTGGCAGCCCCTGAGATACTGGAACACTGCTATCCTCTCCCCCCTCGTCCTTCTCTTTGTTAAACTAGACATACCCAATTCAAGCAACCGTTCCTTATATGTTTTAGCCTCCAGTCCCCTAATCATCTTTGTTGCTCTTCTCTGCACTCTTTCTAAAGTCTCAACAGATCCGAGTTCCCCCTTTGTTTCTCCTTTACAAGTACTTTCCGTCAAGACAGCGTTCCCAGGTCACGCTAAGCTAAGGATAGTTGAACTAGGGTTTACTCAAGGGGTGTGCAATTGTCTGGGTGGGTAGAGCGTGCTTTGGGAAACAGGAAACAATACAAAAGTATATTTTAAAAAAACCATCATAAGGTAGATAAAACAGCAAGTTCACAGCATTCATCAAAAAGTTCCGCACAGCCACTGCACTGATTTCTTTAAATCACGGTATCAAGATGGCACATTTTGTTCTTTCCGAAGATTACACGTCTAAGAACATTGGTGTGTTTTTTTCCTGTTTGCAAACGGTAACGGAGGAAGTCTTTGAAATGGCTGTTTAGCTAGAAAGCAAGATTTTATTTTTCCCTTTCTCTCAAGATAGTTGGGGAGGGGGTGTCTTTTGGCTTCCGTTCCCCTTTTAGCCTCTTTGAGATACTTTTTGATTTTTGAAGGGCCAGAAGAGTAGAGACAGGCATTCCTTCATTTCTAAAGATTTATTTTTATTTTTTTTTAATTCCAAGACTTCTTCATTTCTTTAACGGAGACCCTGAGTGAGATTTCCCTTCACCTTAGTGGATTTGCATTCATTTCATCTTCTCTGCATATTCTACTTATTCTCCTCGTTAAAGCAATTAATGGAGTCTGTGCCGTTTAGGGGAATTAGAGAAAGTCAACTTCAAAGTCCAATAAGTTTGAGATTTAAAAAATGTCTTTAAAAAAAACACTCTATTTTTTAAAAAAATATTCTTGAAGCCTGTTTTGTAACAAGATCGTTTGAACCGAAGCAATGTCTGCCTGATCAACATGGCACCTGTAGGATTTTCTGTAGTTTATTTCTCTTTCTTAAAAAAAACAACAACTCTTTTTCCGATGTTTTGTTCCTCACTGAAGGCATTAGATCCACAATAATTAAAATGGGAAGGTCCTCAAAGCAAGCAAAATAGAGGAGAACCTGTCAGACTAAACAAGCTGAATATTTGGGGGTGAGTTCTGTAAAACGTAGGCTGCCTCTTAAAACTTCTTCTGGCCAACTGACCGTTCTGTCCTAAGCTGGGTCCAGGTTTGTACCAAGCTATTGTTTGCGCAATAAACCAAAGTTGGCTAGGTTCAGAAAATGATCCTGGCGATAAACGGTGGCTTGCAAAGCATGATGGCTAGATTTCTGCAACCTGTTAGATGAGATTCGCTTAGCATGGTGCGTGACCCTAATACCTTAAGTGTTCTGTGTACCAACTCTGCTGTGCATCATCTAATCACTGCAGAGAAGGAACATCGTAGAATAGCCTCTCCTGCAAGAAGGAAACCAACAATGGTCCCATCAGGGTTGACCTCAATTCTTCCCTCCATTTGGCACTCCTCGGTCCTTGCAGCCTAAGCATCTCTTGCATGGAAGCATGCAAAATAGAGAATGAGGCAGTCTTAAGAAAACCAGAAGGTACCTAGTTTGAGTTTGGGAAGCTGGTTTCTGTGCTCCCATTTCAATAGTCCCAGAGATGCTGTTCCAAAAGAGGCAACTGGACTTCCTTTGTTCTTCCTTGAAGACCTTTCGCTTCTCGTACAAGAAGCTTCTTCAGTTCTGGCTAAATGGTAGGGGAAATGGAAGGATTTATCTCCTTGCAGTCATCTGGTCATTAGCACTCTTTCTGAGAATCGTTGAGGCCACTTGGAGGTTTATCTCTGCCCTCAGAGTCACCTACGTTAGGAATTATGCGAGTTGAAGTCCACAAGTCATCAAAGGGCCAAGTTTGAAGACCCCTGGTGTAGACTGATGTGTGGCCCCAAGCAGGTTGCAAACGTGAAAGAGCAACTTTGAGCAATACTGGGGGTACACAAAGTCGGGGTGGTTTGATTCTCCTGCTCCCCTATTTGGACACTTCTTCTGTGCCAACCGAGAGACATTTTTTCCTCCA
>NW_015389450.1:0-1506 GCF_001527695.2 Protobothrops mucrosquamatus | reverse complement strand
AATAAATAATGTTGGAAGGGACTTTGGAGGTCATCTAGTCCAACCCCCTGTTCAGGCAGGAAATCCTATACCATTTCAGATGTTTTTGAAGAATAAGTCCACTTACTTACAAGCACAATTCAGCCCCAGATTTCTGTTGCTAAGTGAGACTAGAATTTCTGGTTTTAGGTCTCCCACCCTAGAATAGGAATAGGAATAGAATATGGAATAGAATATGGAATAGAATAGAATAGAATAGAATAGAATAGAATAGAATAGAATAGAATAGAACGTGGAATGTGGAATGTGGAATTTGGAATGGAATTATAGAATAGAAATAGAAATAGAACTGGAAGGGACCTTGGAGGTCTTCTAGTCCAGCCCCCTCTCAAGCAGGAGAACCTATACCATCTCAGACAAGTGACTGTCTAGCCTCTTCTTAAAAATCTCCAGTGATGGAGGGCCCACGATTTCTGGAGGCAGGCTGTTCCACTGGTTAATTGTCCTCACTGTTAGGAAGTTTCTCCTTAATTCCAGGTTGCTTCTCTCTTTGATCAGTTTCCAACTATCCCTAAGTATTTCACGTTCCAGGAAAGCTGACCAAAAAAAAAACAAAAAAAGGTTTAAATTAGCTCTCGGTGATCAGCCCTGGCTGCTAGGAAGCTCGTAACGATGTCATTAGCTTGGATTACAAAACTCCCCCCCCCCACACACACACACTTTTATTCTAACGGGATTAGCCATAGCAAAGTTGTTGGAAGCAACTCCCGCCTCCCTGTTTCATCAGTTCACCCCTCTTTTAAGGAAAGAGGGTGACTGACCATCCCTTAGAGGAGACCCAGGCCCAAAATGATTTGGCCCAACCCTTTCCTTTGGAGAGCAGGAGAAGCGGGAGCGATGATCTTCCCTTAATCATCCCTTTGGCAGCGCAAAGCAGAACTGGCCGAGGCTAATTTGGAGAAAAATGCTATTTGGTGGCGAAGGAGAGAGAGCGGGAGAGTTGTGGCAGGTTTTTTCTCTTCTCCCCCCACGCCCACGCCCCCCAACTACGTCCAACCACCGATTTGTCAGAGCTTTCTTGTTCAGACGTGTGTGATTTGAGAGGGTGGAGGGAGGTGTTGTCTCCTTCTGAAGATTTTCTTTGTCTGCAAGAAGCATATTGTACAATAATTTGGGGGGCTTCTTTCCTTCCTTCCTTCCCTCCCTCCTTCCTTCCTCTCTTTCCTTCTTCATCTTCCTTTCCCTTTCTCCCTCCCTCCCTCTTTCCTTCTCTTTTCTTTTTTACTTCATTCTTCATTTTCTTTCCTTCCTTCTCTTTTCCTTCCCTCCTCTCTTTCCATCTTCTTCCTTCTCTTTTCCTTCCTTCCTTCCTTCCTTCCTTCCTTCCTTCTTCTTCCTTCTCTTTTCCCTCTCTCCCTCCCTCCTTCCGTCCCTTTTCTTTTTTACTTCATTCTTCATTTTCCTTCCATCCTTCTCTTTTCCTTCCCTCCTCTCTTTCCATCTTCTTCCTTCTCTTTTCCTTCCTTC
>NW_015389449.1:64706-72249 GCF_001527695.2 Protobothrops mucrosquamatus | reverse complement strand
AAGTAGTTGACTGGAGTTTATATCACAGATTATTTTCTGTTGATCTCTAGTTCAGTCTAGCTACAGAATTTCCTACAATGGCACAAGCAAAATGGACTGAAATCAACCAGAATGCAACATATGATCCCTATGATAGCAGGCATAAGATTGGGATTTTTTTCTTTTAACATTGGAAGTAGAGATACAATCTCAAAACTTTTTTTCTCATCAAGTCTATTGTGACAGTCTTACTTTTGTACTTCTTTCTATCCAGATTTTTTCAAGGATCCAGCCTGAAAACAGAGATAATGACTGAATTTCAATCTCTAGTCTACAATTACAAAATGTTTAATCAATAACAGGAATAATTGTCTTGGTGTTCTTCTGCAGAAGCCATAGGAACCATTAGCCTGTTGGATCTTAATTTCTTTTGTCTCTACATCCTTTCATTTCACAGCAATGGAATTCATTTTTCATGTTTTATTAGTTGTGAAATTAATTCTTTCTTTTGGATTATAGGATGGAATCCAAAATTAGCCTTCCCTGGACTAATTTAAGCCTTGACATGAATTTAAATCCCACTGATGTTAATGGATACACCCACAGATACCTCCCTTCCCACTGGCTACATAAATTATTAGTTTAATTTAATTTTTTTTAAAGTTGTATCTGGGAAGCATTGTAGAAGCTCCTTAGCTACTGAAATTCATGGTTCCTGAATGCTACTTTATCAATGTCTACTTTTTTTAAAAAAAAAATTACATTTCAATTTGTTTGAACTTTATTTGAACTTTACTTGTATATGAAAACTTATAACACCGCTTCACGGTTATATAACCTAGCACTAGAATTATTTTATTTCACAGCTTTGAAGCACTTACTTTAAGATTAGAACAACCTCCAGGCAAAGAACTTCCCTGTAAATTACAGAAAATTACCTGCATATAATGTTTCTTAATTAAAAAACCTTCAAAAATTATTATATGCATCTGTAGTCTGTCATAATATTTTCATAATATAAATTTTGCTTGTTCTCTCTCTCTTGCTATATGATACAGTTGAATATGAGGGGGAAGGTTCGTTCTCTGAGCTTGTGGGTTGGTTTCTGAACGTTTCATCACAAGGCTAGGTCACATCTTCAGCAGAGTTTAGGGGGTGTCAGTGTCAGTGTTCTGTTTATAAGGGCTTCAGGTGTGGGTGTGTCGAGTGAGGGTCTGTGGTGGGTCTTGAAGTTGAATATGCCAGTTCAGTAATAGCCATCTCTCATTTGTCTTCTTTCTTTGAAACTCTATTACCTTGTAAATATTATATTTGAAGGCATCTGAATTCTCTCTAATCCTCTATATAACTGAATATGTCTGGGGAATAAAATTAAACTGTTAGAAAGGGTTGCTGGATATTATATGCAAGAAATTTCTAGGAAATTGCTTTGTCAATGCAAGGCAGAATAAAATAGAATTTATATATACAAATTGTAAAAGAAGAGGAGGAATCAGATAAAATGCCAATTACTCACAATGAGTATGAATAAGAACTACATTTATACTGCTGCCCAATATATTTCTAAAGAATTAGTATTTAGAGAATTGTAATACATTGCCAGATCCATTACCTTTGGCTTGGCACCTCGCTGGCATCCTGCCATCAACTGGGGAAGGGATGGGGGAACTAATGGGCAATAAAGCTGTATACTTTTATGATGGGAAATTGGAAGGTGGGATTGATAGTTGAGGAAGAACAGAGCTTTGGGATCTGGTTCTTGCTGGCATGCTGACAACACAAACCCTTTACCCTGAGACTGGAATTTCACCAGCCCAAACAGCTCAGCATTTCCCAAAGCATCTCGGAGGTGCCAGATTGGTTCCACAATGATGGACCATGGGGGGAGGGCTAGGGGGAACCAAGGGGGTGAGTTCGGTATTGGTGTGTGGGAACTTTAGACTCCGCTTGACTCTACTGCAATCAGCATCTCTTAGTAAAAGTGCCATTTCACTTCAGTCAAACAGAGTCAAGAGTTTTACTTCCCTAGGAGATCAGATTGGGGCAGGTCTGACATATATTGATAAGAAACCTACACACTCTGTAGAGCCCAAATAAAGTGAGTGAGCTGACAACAAAAAGTGAAATAAGTTATACACAGTGAGGCACAATGCCAGCTACAAACTATTTTTAAACTAATAACTAATCAAGAAAGCAAGCTTCCACAATTTTACCTGATCAAACAAATGATTAAAGCTCCTGAGGCATTCTGTATCACTTCGTTCTATCACTGATTTAAAATTATTCTTAACTAGCTATACCCGGCCACACATTGCTGTGGCTCAGTCTGGTTAAATGGAAAAGAAAGAAAAGAGAAAGCGCACCCGTGTGTTGCTTTTACGTCCAACAGATGGCGCTGTTTTTCAAAAAAGCATGTTTTACCTGTCACAGGTGTGACATCTATATAATAGTAGGTATATAAAAACACGCGCGTATTCGAATGCAACGTTGTGTCAAAATTTCAAAGCAATCGGTGAAGAACTTTCAGAGATTTAAGATTTTGAACAAACGAACATTTACATTTTTATTTATATAGATTGTTCTAATTGAACATTATCTTTAATCCTTTCAAATCCAATATCTCCATTTTCATAAATGTTACCTAGGTTTAAACAGATCTGACTTATTATTAGTTAGGTCATAATTAACTGCATATGTACAGAATGTAAAAGGTAGCATTTTACTTCACAGGAGAGTCTTAGAACAAAATTCAAAACTTGAAAACTAGTTTATAAAATTAAAATTGCCACTTAAGGCTGTTTTAAGGGATATAGGATTGTTTGCAGGGGAGGTTTGTGAATTCAGAAAACAATTATTTATCTTGTACTCAGGCTACAAGCAGTGTTTCTAGTTTTTGCTGTAAGTTCTACCTACAGGTTGTGCATTCTAAGAATATTGTTCAATAGTTGTTTCTTACTGACTGGCTGAGCTCAGTGCTGAATATTATGTCTATAATTTGTAGGTGCTTCTGTCATAAATAAAGAATTGACTGGCCTAGTTGGTGAAAAGAAGCAACCCTTGCAGCTGACCACATATTTTTCTTTATCTCTCTTACACTTGACCTTTGAAATTGGATTTTTCATTGTTTTCCACCTGAGGAAAGTTATAAGTGATATAGAAAGCATAAGTTATTGTTAGCTATGGGAAGATGGTTATTGTAGCAAATATAACATGGTGTAGTTTTGAAGTCATTTCAGGATATAAGCACTTTTTATTAACTGGAAGATTCTATTATTCATAAACCATAGGTCCCTTCAGAGGTTACTCAGATGGTTTTTGCAGGATTAGGTTCTTGCATTTAGGTCAGATAAATGAACCATGGTTCTTTTTCTCTGCAAGTATAAAACCATACTGGCAGGAATGCTAGCTAGCTATTCACCATCTTAGTATGCTACAGGCATAACAGACAATGAGAATGATTCACTATCTACATAAATAAATCATTATTATGCTTTATTCTGTAAGGTCCCAGTCCCTTACTTAAACTTGAGATACCATATCAGTCTAATCAGATAACCCAAGCAGAGACTTCTTGACCAAGCAGCACTTTATTTGATCAAATTAAGCAGCTGGGTGGCCAACAATCTGGAATGCTGGCAGAGTTACATCCAGAAGTGCCACGCATTAGAAAGTTGGTAGCATTGCTTTATAAATTTTGTTAGCTAATGAAAATCAGATAACAGAGCCATTACATCATAAGAAAGACATCAATCATTCCTGTACACTCCCTTATTCCCTGCTTCAGTATATTGCATCCATGTACATGTTTCCCAGACTTGCATGAAATTTCTCTGGTGCAAAAGCTGATTACAAAAAGCAAGAAAGCAACAGTTAGATTAAACAATTTCCCTTTGTTCCAGAACCCTTCAATACCAAGCTCAAAAGAACAGCAATTTCTTAGTCTAAGATACTGCTTTAAAAGTCAAAATACAGAATGTTTTCACACCCATAATGTTCTGTGTCTGTGTTCTCATTTCTTCTTTATATAGGGAATATTTGCTGAAATAATTATAATCCAGACATTTGACAGAGAGACACAATCTTTCCCTAACAAGGAATTTTAGAAAGAAAGAAAAAGTAACATAAGGGAACAGACTACCAAGCATTGATTTTCTGTAGTTGGCATGTTGCTGAGACTCAGGTACAAACATTGCTTGTCACTGGTAAGCAAATTGCTGAAACTATATTCAATAACATCTTGAAGCTGCAAATTCATGATACCTCTTTTGGGATTGATTAACAATAACTATACTTATTGGATGAGAGTCTTATCTGCATATGGCTCATAAAATGACAACTATTGTCATGTGCATGTGCAAATTCTAACAAGCTCAGAATCTTAATCTACCACATTATATATGATGGTACTGTTTTCACTGTGCCTTTCTGAAAAATAGTAAAGAACATTCTTTTAAGAGGGAAATTACCATAAAATTAAAATAAAATGAAAGACATTTCAAGCAGAAATAAATGGAAGGAGAGAACTGTTGATTCAAAGCCTGAAAACAATTCTCAGTAGAAATTTAGTTCCAAGGATAATTTGTTAATTTTAAATAAATGATAGAAACCAAATAAGTTAAATAGCTCGCTTCTGCTGGTCTGAGGCTGGGAAGTTCTTGAAATTAAGCTATAGCATCTTCAGCCCTAGAGTGAAAAATAGCTTCTTCTATCCTTGAAAGACTAATTAACACATAATACTTCAATAAGAATCTCTATTAATGTCAATTAATTATGCTTTGTTAAAGAAATACTGCTATCAGACAAGAAAACTATACTATAATGAAATGCCATGTAGCATAGCTTCTGTTAGCTTTTCTTATCCTTGTTTCTGTAAAATTGATTCACTGACTCGTGTCATTTCCTTGGGGCAGGAAAGCAAAGAGATATATAAAAACAAAAACTGCCCTAAGCCATAGTTACAATTCAGCAATTTTCAGCAATTATCTTAGTAGATACATGATAATAAAATATTTGGCTTAGACAGTGCTTTTTTGTTATAGAACTCACCACAATGGAGTTCCGGCACCTTTTTTTTTTTTTTTTTACAGATTTTCCAAGTTTTAAAAGTAACTTTTGAAAATTTGATGCTTGGTCCATATGGACTTGAATTGCCCTGTCAAGCATAGCAGGTCAGCGGCAAAATCATTAAAACTTAATGCAGGCTGCTTGTGTGTCGAGTCCAATGCATGCATACTTTGTTCGGTTGCTCGGCTTGGGGCACTGCTCAGCTTGTGATTGGTCATGTGATCACGCACTGAGTGCTTACTGTAGGCAACGACCGTTATTTTTCGTTACACAACTGATGTGTGTGGATGTGTGTGGATGTGTGTACAGTGATTGACTATGTGCAAAAGGTAAATAAAAGATTAACAAGATGTGAGTTCCGGCACCTTTTTTTATTTTTACAAAAAAAGCACTGGGCTTAGATATGAACTTCACTTATTTTAGCAGCAAAAAGGAATTTAGTATGGAAATTAGGCCTTTTCCATAGTACAGTGATATAGAATAGAATAGAATAGAATAGAATCTGGAAGAGACCTTGGAGGTCTTCTAGTCCAGCCCTCTGCTCAAGCAGGAGAACCTATACCATCTCAGACAAATGACTGTCCAGTCTCTTCTTAAAAACCTCCAATGATAGAGCACCTATGATTTCTGAGGGCAAAGTGTTCCACTGGTTAATTGTCCTCACTGTCAGGAAGTTTCTCCTTAATTCCAGGTTGCTTCTCTCTTTGATTAGTATTAGCTTCCAACCATTGTTTCTCGTCCTTCCCCTTGGTTGCTTTGGAGAATAATTTGACCCCCTTTTCTTTGTGGCAACTCCTCAAATACTGGAATACTGCTATCATGTCTCCCCTATTTCTTCTTTTCTTTAGACTATCCAAACCCAAGTCCTGCAGCATTCTTTGTATGTTTTAGTCTCCAGGCCTTGGATCATTTTAGTTGCTCTTCTCTGAACTTTTTCCAAACTCTCGACATCTTTTTTTGTGATATGGTGACCAAAACTGGCTGCAGTATTCCAGGTGTGGTCTTACTAGGGTTTTATAAAGAGTATTAATACCTCATGTGATCTTGATTCTATGCCTCTGTTTATACAACCCAGAGCTGGAGAGATTTTCATCTTCTATTCCTACCTGAAGTTGAAACTGAGAGATTCTGTAGAGAATAAATATGAAACTCGAGCAACATATAGCAAAACTGGTATATAGCAGAAAAACTATAAAATTTATGGCAGTGAAAAGCTTCAAAGGGGGTGCTTCAACGATTAAAATACAGTTGAATCACCTCAGGGAAGCAGATTCACAAATCAAAGTAGAGGCTCACTTTGAAGCAGGAAATTGAATCAAGTCACTTCAAAGAGCTTTATAGTCTTTTGCACTACTTCATTGGTGTAATGCCTTTTCTGCTGCTTCTACATTTGTAATGGATACTGTAAAATATAAGATTGCAATTTCATTAGAATGCTAGGCTGCAAGCTGAGTGATATGAGGGAGTCTCTAATGTTCACTTGAAGAGTCAGCATCTCTAAACTCTTTTATCAATCAGAATTCTGAGTGGATGGTAAGACTAATGCTGATTTGGGCTCTATTAATTTTTCCCTCAGCAATCAGCTGCTTTATTAATTAAGCAGCTCTGCTTTCTCCCTGCTGCCCATCACTTCCTTGCCATCTTCTCCCATTAGTGCAGGGGTATCAGACTCAATTTCATTGAGGACTGTATCAGCATTGTGGTGCTCTCAGGGGGGCTGGGTGGGTGTGGCCCACTGGGTAGACATGGCTGCAGAGGTCACGGCTGACTGGATGGGTATGGACACTTTGACGTTGCTCGTGGGGGAGGATGCCTGTGGGAGCAGAACAGGTTGGGGAGAGATCCAGGGGTTCTCTGGCAGATGGGATGGTGGGCAGGAGGCTCATCCTGCGGGATGAGGTGAGGCGAGGCAGGGGCCAGGGTGGCTGCTGCCTGACAGAGGCCAGCGAGCACATGAGGGCTGACAGCGTCCATCAGCAGCCACAGCCTGCCAGGCCCTCGACTGACACACTCTGAGGCTCCGCAGCCCACTACGAATACCGAGCCAGACCTCAAGCAGCAGGTAGAGTACGGGAGAGGAAGGGGAGGCACGTGATGCAGACCTCCAGACACGTCTACTCCATCCCATCTGTTTTTGCTTGCGGTTGGAGAGCATGTCACTGCTGGTCATCTCCTCAGCCCCCTCGCAGATCTTGCCCTTGGCCCGCATGTGGAGCCTGTTCCCCTCATGCACTGACACATTTTGGCCCCACCTCAGGCTGCCACCACCAGCAGCTCACGCAGATCCATTAATGTGCCACCACCCGAACCGAACCCGACCGAACACAGGTAAGGATACATGTTAGATCCTACCTTGTGGCAATGAGGGTGGCGAGGTCTAATTACTACTCCACCCTCATTGCGTCATCAGATAACCGCCCAGCCACCCTCTTCAGGGTGACCCGCTCCCTCCTTCAACTGAGGGGGGGGAGGACCCCCTGGTGGGGAGGGCTGAGGATTT
>NW_015389449.1:28816-63387 GCF_001527695.2 Protobothrops mucrosquamatus | reverse complement strand
AAGACATGGCTATTCCAACAAGCGGGACTGGCCTAGGGTAATTTTTTAGAGGGGTTTTAACTATATTTTAATTAGACAACATTTGAATATTTCTTTTTAACTAATTTTAAATTTTGTAATTGTTTTTGGTGTATTTTAAATTGATTGTCAGCCGCCCTGAGTCCGCAAGGAGAAGGGCGGGATATAAATTCAAATAAACAATAAACAAACAAACTGCCCGGAGTGGCAGGCCTGCCCAGCATAAAGGAGACAAAGTGGCTGGCTAGGAAGCCCCAAGTGGAGGTGGTAGAGCATGCCCAGCAAGCAAAAGGCCACCCTGAGCGGGGAAAGCCGGATCCCCATCGGTGCCATGGCCCCCCAGTCCCAGCTAGGATTGTGTGCCTCCCCCCATTTCTGCTGGGGCTGGGCGGCCATGACACCGATGGGGATCTGGCTTTCCCCACTTGGGGTGGCCTTTTGCCTGCTGGCCCTGGGCATGCTCTACCATCTCTACTCAGGGCTTTCTAGCCAACCGTTTCACCTCCTTTGTGCTGGGCAGGCCTGCAGCTCTGGGTGGCAGCCTAATGGATCTGCATGAGCGGCTGGCAGGCACGGCTGCAGCAGGTACCAAGGTGTATGACGGGAATGCGCTCCACCCATGGATCATGGGCAAGACCCGCAAGTGGGCCGAGATGACCAGTGAGGAACTGATCTCCAACCAAAAAGAGATGGGATGGAGTAGGCCTGTCCAGTGGACCGCATCATGTGCTGCCGACCCCGACTCCATGTGCTACTTGTGCTGCCACAGCGCTGATGCTGGAGGGCCAGCCTGGTATTCACAGTGGGCTACACAGCCCCTGCTGCCAGATGCCATCGGCCCCCTCGCACTCACCACTTCCTGTCCATGCACCTTGGGGACTGCCAAGCTGGCCGGGGCCAGGATGGCAGGGGCCAGTCCCTCGCCATCTCCGGGGCATCCCTCAGGCCAAATATCAGCTAATTGCAGGCCAGATCTGGCCCGCGGGCCTTGTGTTTGACATGTCTGCATTAGTGGATCGATTGTTTCCTTGACTTTTTTTCTTATTTATTACGTGTTGAAAGAAACTTTTATTATTATTATTGACATTTGTTGCATGTCTTAGTTCAATCTGAGCCTTAGCTTTTCTGACTTCATCTTTGCAAATTCAGGCTATATGCTGATATTCTATCTTAGTTATGTGTCCCTCTTTCCATTTTTTATATTTATCCTTTTTTTTAATTTCAGTTTATCGAGAGTTCTTTATGCAGCCATGCTGGTTTCTTCTTGGATTTCTTATTTTTCTTTTTCAGTGATATTGTGCTAAACTGGACATTTATAATCACGTTTTTCTGAATTTTCCAAGCTTCTTGAGTTGTTTTCCCCTTTAAGATTTTCATCCATGGAATCCTTCCCAAGTTCTCTTTAAGTTTGTTGAAATCGTCTCTTTTAAAGTCTAAGATATTAGTTTGGTTTTGTTCTATTGCTTGTTTTTGCATTGCATTATACTGAATTCCAATATGATATAGTCACTCTCCCACAATGTTCCTGCAATGTCACCCCCTTCTGTCATTTCATCTCTGTTCGTAAGAATTAGGTCCATTATAGCAGTCCCTCTAGATCCCTCCTCTATCTTTTGGGTGACACAGATGTTTGATGCAACAATTACTTTGCATTGATTTACTACTTTGTAGTGTAGGAAAAGGGAATTTTACATATAGTATTATTGAAGATTGAAGTAAATGCATATATTTCTGAGAAGTCAAAGAAGTTTCCCCACTTTGCTCTTTCTTTCTTCTTTTTTCTTTCTCCTCTGCTCCACAGAACTCCTAGAAAAAGAAAAGGTGGCAGGACACACCTATATAGTTAGCCCCATCATCATCTTCTTATATAGTGACGTAGGTTCTAATTAAAGGCACTAGGAACTAAAATCAATATTCTGAGGAATAGACAATATACATGCCTATCACATCAATATAAAAAATAGTAGGGGGTCAGCTCACTCTTCCCTAACAAAATATTAGGATCATTCAAGCAGAAAGAATCACTAGCCAAAAGTGAAATCTCCTTTTTTTAAAAATAGTAACATAAAGCTATAGAATAGTAATAGAAAATTATGTTTCTTCCTTTAAGGAGAAAGAGACTCTGAGAACTATAAATAGGCATCTTCACTGATTACATTTACTTTTTCAAAGAGATTAACAGCCTAGCATTTAATAAAATCCTACACTCCTCTAATTCAGCAGAATCAGTGAAAGATGAACACATCTGGAAAACAGCAAGTTACATAGGCTATTCTAATGTATAATTTTCAAATGCAGACAAATAAGGCATTTGCTGGCAATGGCATAATAAGAGAAAAGATGGAAAAATCACATTGTCTGCATAATATTGTATCACTGAGTAACTCTTAGATCAAACTAGATACTGACCGCAATTCTTGATAGAATTTTGTTGTTTTCAAGAAAGATTATGGCACAGAGATTCATTGTTTTGGTTTTCATAATTCATATTTATTCCTTGCTTATTTTCCATTTCTGTTCTTTGCAATTCTTACTTGAAAAGACACATATTTACAAATAATATTGTGTCACTAACATCTGAAGATGAATTATATTTTAGCTTTCAAGACTTTTGCTGACAATAACTTGCTATTGTGATTTTAAAAACATACTTGTGAATATTTAACTGTGGATTGTATAAAACATTTTTTTTAAAAAATCACCTTTTTCATGATTTTGCTTTGAAAGCAACAAGCTGAGTGGATTTTTAAATCCTTAATCATTCTATAAAGATTTAGAATGACTTCTGGTTTGCCATCATGGTGCCACGGATGCTGGAAGACGAGCTCCATCTTTTGCGTCCGGTTTCGTCCCACTGGGAGACCCTGGAAAGGGTTGCAAGTCACCCTGTAGGGGCGACAAGCAAGGAGGGGACCCCCGCTTAATCATGGGAGGGTGGCAGCCCTTCCTTTGGATCCGGGGAAGCCTTCCAAACTGGCGGGGGAAAGACCGGCCATAGCAATATGGCTCATCACTAAGCTGCTGACAGCCAAAGTCAAAATCACCACCAAGCACCTTTAAAGTAATGCAGATAAAACTGGGTGAGATCTGATCTTCTCTTTAAGACTTTAAGTATTTTTTTTTCCTGTAAAAGCTGCCCAAAGTATTTTTCCCACTGTGAGGAGAGAGGGAAGGGAATTTCTACCCCACCCTCTAAGAACAGTGGTGACTAACTACCCAGGGGAAACAGAGCAACTATAAGAACAATTTTAATCTAATTGGATGTATATGCTTTTGAAACTTGGGGACTAAAAGTGTTCCTATTCTTACTGGAGACTTTTGTTTTTATCTAAAAAAAAAAAAGAAATAAGACTTGAAAAACTATCATAAAAACTTTGGACTTAAAAAAGTTTAAATGGCATCGGTGACATCTTGTGGTGAAGTATGGTATTACAACTTGTTATTGCTTAAAAGAGATTTGGCTTGAAGCCCAAACTCCAGAAAAAAACTTCTCTGACCTTAACAGCTACCACACCTGTGAAAAATTCAGCTGCAAAGAAGGAACTTTTGGGCAGCATATCTGGCCTGTTTGAACTATGAATGTAAACTTTTATTGACTTTCAGACTATACATAGGGAATTGCTTTCCTATTTCTTTATATGAGAAGCATATGTTATCACACGAGATGATGGAATACCTTGGATTATAAACTTTTACTTGACAAATAATTTCTACTATAAAGACCACTTATAACATGTGAAATAGATGCCCCATACCTAGCTATAAAAAACAAAAAACTATTCTTAATGTTTGATTCTAAAGTCTTCAACTTAACATACTATTGTGATTCCTCACCAGCCAGTGGATCTGACAGCTGAGTCTGGAGTGACATTAGAGTCAGAGGAAGGCTCTGAGGAGCATCAAGACATATGGTTGGACAAGGAGCCTGGCCCCTCCAATCGTGCTTGGGCTGTGTTCTATCCCAGCCTATTGCCGTCCTTGTTAGAGGCACAAGGACCAAACCCCTGCTGATACAATAGGCTGGAGACTTTAAAACAAAACAAAATCCCTTTTATTTGGGTGACAAACCTGTCAATAAGTCCAAAACACAAACAGCAAAACTCAAGTCCAAAGGAAGGAAATAGTCCACAGGAACACGTTGCAAACAAGACGAACAGACCAGGATTCCAAGAAGCACTTTGCAAATGGTTGCCTTCAGCAACCAGCACCGCCCACACCTCCCCTTTTTATACAGCAGTCCCAGGGCGTTGCCTCTCATTGCCTTCTCCTTTTACTTTGGAGTTGTCGCATTGACTGCTGTTGTTTTTCTCTCGCTAATTGACGACGTCTGCGAGCATCAATTAGAAGATCCAGGTGTGAGCCTTCCGAATCTGACTCATGCTCCTCACACAGCTGAGCTTCATCAGAAACACGACTGGAGGGGCCAGGCTCTTCATCAAGCCGTGAGTCCTATAATTCATCAGAGCCTCCCTCTGACTCTGATGGCCCCTCAAAGGCCTCCTCCACCTCCTCCTCAGATTCCTCAGACTCAGCTGTTGGGAACACAGGCTGGCACGGAATCACAACAGGCTGAGACACAGGAGTTGCCAATTACACAGACACTTGATCTTGCTCGGCTCTATGGCGATGCCATCAGGAGAAATGTGATGACCTAGGAAATCAATGGTCGTTTGATAGAATTGGCATTTCTCCAGTTTGGCATACAAATGATGATCTCGGAGCTATTGCAGGACCTGATGGAGATGCTGGTGGTGCGTCTCCCATAAAGGGGAGTAGATCAGAATGTTATCCAAATAGATCATGACAAACTGATCTAACAGATCCCGGAATATGTCATTCATGAAGTGTTGAAAAACTGAAGGGGCATCGGTCAGCCCAAATGGCATCACTGTACACTTGAAGTGCCCATATATAATGATAATCTGGCAGCAGGGCATTTTGGCCTGTTCAAAACACTGAACCTGGTCTCCCGTACATTCTGGTGGTCCCGAGTATGACACGATGTCCAGGCCTATGTCACATCTTGTATATAGTGTAGGCAGGCCAAGTCAGCAATTCCTGAGTCCCTGTCGGGAGAAGGGCGGCATATAAATTAAATTAAATAAATAAATAAATAAATAAATAAACAGGGACCCCACCAGGTCTACTTCAGCCCTTGCCGATGCCCAAAAGACCCTGGGGCACAGTGTCCATGGACTTCTTGATGGGCTTGCCCCCATCTTCTGGCTTCATGATGGTGTTTCTGGTGGTGGACATGCTGACCAAGATGGCGCATTTCATTCCTTGCTGTGGCTTGCCATCAGCCCGCACCACCATTCGCATGTTCATCCAGCAGGTTTTCCGACTGCACGGCTCCCTGATAGGGTCGTTTCAGATACAGGGGATCAATTTATGGCTTGTTTCTGGAAGGGGTTGATGAAGGCCCTATATACATAAAAATCTGCATATCATTGGCGCATCATCCACAAATGGATGGCGGGACTGAGAAAGTAATCAGAATCCTCGAACAATACCTGCGCTGTTTCGTGAATCAACGACAGGACAATTGGGTGGACTATCTTGCAGTAGCTTAGTTTGCATTTAACAACTCACAGCATACCTCCATGCATATGACACTGTTCCTGGCCAATGTGGGGTATTATCCCCAGATTTTTCCCCTCTCACAGCTCAACTCACCAGTTTCCATAGCTAACGAATATCTGACCGAGTTAAGGGCTATCCATCAATTGGTGCAGTGACAATTAGATAAGACCAAGGCAGATTACAAGAACGTTGCCGATCGGTTGAGGCAAGATATACCTACATTAACGGTGGGAGATCGGGTGTGGCTGTTAACTAGGAACCTGCCGTCAAACCGGCCTGCCAAGAAACTAGACCATCGGTATCTAGGACCGTTCTCTATTGAAGCCGTCATCAACCCTGTCGCTTATCGGTTAACTTTGCCACGGTTGTTACGGGTACATCCAGTCTTTCACCAGTCTCTCTTGGTCCCAGAACAACCGGCATGTCCACTCCACCAATCAGAACATTCCTCACCAGAACAACATGATGGAGACAGCACTCCCGAGTATGAGGTTGCCAGTATTTGAGACTCCCGTTGGCTGAAAGCCCGATTTCAGTATTTGATTGAGTGGAAGGGCTATGGACCAGAGTTCACCTGAGAGGATGCAACCACCATGCATGCTCCTGCCTTGGTGATGGCGTTCCATGAACAGTTCCCTTCATGACCGCATCCGGCCCATCAGACCCGGGGAAAAGGTCCTGCGTTGCGGGATAATGTTGTGATTCCTCACCAGCCAGTGGATCTGGCAGCTGAGTCTGAGGACTCAGATAAGAAGGAGGGGCCTGGAGTGACATTAGAGTCAGAGGAAGGCTCTGAGGAGCTCCAAGACGGTCAGATGAGGAGCCTGGCTCCTCTAATCACGCTCGGGCTGAGACATAGCTGTGCTGGGAGCCTGAGTTGGACAGTGATGAAAATCAGCTGGGACAAATCCCAGATGCATGAATGCGCAGGCAGGAGAAGCGAGTGGGACAGAGGAATGCAATGGGGCAGCTCCAAAGACAAAGGAGAAGGCATTAGAAAGCCACGCCTTGGCTGAATTATAAAAGGGAAGGTGTGAGAGGTGCTGGTTGCCGAAGGCAACCATTCATGTTGAGGATCGAGTTTCTGTGGACTGTGTTTGTTTGCCTTGGACATTGACTCAGGTCTGTGAGAATAAAGGGGATTGGTTTTTCTTGCGGTTCCTGCCTGTTTCTTGGAAGAGGGGTTTCTCCTTGTGAGCACAACAAGGATTCACGTAGGCTGGGACAGAACACATACTATCAAGAGAAGATAGGGAAAGATCAGGAAAAAATCCTTTCCATGTTGAAATCAATACACAAAACCATTCTTTCAGCTTGTGACAAAATAAGATGCAACATAAAGGAACAAGATGCTAGCTTAAATATAAAAACCCAGATCTTGACTACAACCAAAGAACTAACAATGCAGAAAATAACAGGAGAAGTGGAACAACTAAATACTAAGACAGAGGACTAAATTGACCAACAGATCTAGTCAATGTAAAAATCAGAAAAGGGAGTGACAACACTGAAAATGGAAAAGATTTTTTACAAAAATCAGAAGAAATTTGAGGAAAAGGAAGAAGAACAGATTGAATGGAAGATAAACCTATCAGGACAATTGTGGGAAATTGGAGTATTAGGGAGGCGATCTAATAAATACAAATGGACTAGTTCTTCCAAAAAAACTGCAACCAACTGGTCTTTCTTATTCCAAATAACATATATAATAATAGAGGGAGAACTATTTTATGATTCAAAAGCATTAACATGGAAGGTTAGTTGGCAAAGGAAGAAAGCCAGAGTAAGGCTGAAGAAAATAAGGGTTTTGATTTATTAGAGGGGATTTCACATTACTAACTAGACGGTTGAATATGGTGGAAAATATTTTATTTAGAAAATAAAGTAACATTATAATTGAATAGGTAAGGTGTGTAACAAGACTAATTGACTTTGGTATGAAAAGGGGAAAAGGGAGAAGTTGAGATAAGGGAAATGTTGGTCACCTAATATAAAATATTTGGAAATCAGTTGAAAATAAGAATTCTATTTGCCCAATGTGAGATAATAGATATTACCAGAAAAAGAGAGGGAGTGTTTGAGCTTTTAAAAATTAGACCTAAATGAAAAAAAATATGTATATTACTGATTTATTGGTTAACCCAGACAATACATATAATGGTTTTGATCTATTAGAGGGTATACTGTATTATTAATTAGATGGTTTAATATGGTGGAAAATAGATAACTTTTAGAAAACAGAATAAGACTATATTCAAATAGATAAGATGTGTATTTAGAATATTAGATTTTGTTATGAAAAGGGAAAAGGAAGAAGTTGAGATCAGGGAAACTTTGGTTACCTAACGCTTGGAAATTATAAGTACCAAATGTTAATTTGAATATTGATGAGAAATTAAAGCTTGGGAAGAAAGCAATAACAGTGGAACCAGTGGAACAACCTGCCTCCAGAAGCAGTGAATGCTCCAACACTGGAAGTTTTAAAGAAGAGACTGGACAGCCATTTATCCAAAATGGTATAGCGTTTCCTGCCTGAGCAGGGGGTTGGTCTAGATGACCTCCAAGGTCCCTTCCAATTTTATTATTAAAAAAATGACATAGATTGTATATAAGGATTGAATGCAAACACAATTAAGATATGTATAAGCTAAAATTATTGATAAATGTAACAAAGATGTTTTTACTTAGTTGATAACAATAAGAACTGTATTAGTCAATATGAGATAGTAGATATTAAGGGGAAAAGAGAGGAAATTTCTGATGTTGTAACTTGAGATTTATACTAAAGATTTATGTGTGTTATTGAGCTATTGATTAACCCCAGTCACCACATTGCTTTTTAAATACTTAATTGTAAAATTAGAAAACTTATAAAATATTATTAAAAAGGATTTATAATGATTATAAATTACATCACAAATTAAACTACTCCCTTTTATAATCACAACACTGATGAAATTAAGATATTATAATATATTCCAGGAACATGACATAGAAATCAAAGATGAACTATAAATATGCACTCAATCTGCTTTACACAGCAGCTATAAACACTAAAAGTATCGGATATTATCCCTTGATTATTGTTGACAGTTTGACATGCTAATAATCTAAAATGACTGTGCTAATGAGAAGTGGCTTGGTTTAATATCCCAGATATTTTTCTGGCCTGCTAAATAAACTTGTTGCCCTAATGGAAGGGGTGCTACATTAACAGAGATACAATTTACACTGAATATTATAATTTATAAACTCAAGCTCTTGTTTTGCATAGTATTGGGTTAATAATCTTGGGAATGAGAATAATCTGGTCCATTTTTACTTGCAGATGACTAATTCTGATGTGTTAGCTCTGTACAACAAAAGACAGCAAAAAGATTTGCCAGAAATAAGAGAACTAATCAACATGAAGATTTTGCATAAGAATTAGCTATGTGAAATATGTTACCAGTGGTGATCCTGGAGCCCATAGAGTCTAGGTTTCATATGTGCTGACTTTGTGTCACTGTGCAAAATTACAGGTTGCAGGGGTGGAGAAAAAGGAGACAAATTCTTACTAAGCAAGCTTCTGGTTGCGCCTTAGGCATGAAGCCAGCTCAATGACCTTGGGCCACTCTCTTTCTCTCTTAACTTTAGGAAGCAGGCAGTGGTAAACTGCCTCTGAAAAACCTTGTTAAGACAACTGCAAGCACTAGCTCAGGCACTTATCAGAAGTCAAAACTGACTCAAAAGAGCCAGAAAACAACAAAACTCTTTCTTCTGGCTTCATCTTAGTCATTTGATCCCCAAAATGCAAATATCATTGTCTTTAATGATTGTCTCATGGTCATAATAACTGTAATGGAGAAATGATATGAAATTAATGCTATTTTAAAAAATGTGTTAGAATAACTTTCTAATTCTGAACCCTCTTTTTAATGTGATTCAATTATTTTCAAATTATGAAAAGAATAATCTAAATCACTTACCATTCAATGTAGTAATTACTGGCATCTGAGCAAAGCCTCTTCATATAAAAATGGATATTTTGGAAATTTATGTTATTAAAGTATCCTAAAAATAAAAAAAGCAGCAAATGATTCATTATTCTATTTGGAAATCTGTGACTATGGAATTAGTTTAGGATTTTATGGTGTGTAAATACTGTTCTGAAATGTGAACATTGTTTCTATCATCCTTAATAAAATGTAGTTTATATCTTATGAGTTATGAGAGATTGGGTTTTTTTTGCAAATGGTTATTACTGATTTTCACCCATTTTTTGGAAAACTTCAAATTGTTTCAAGTTTTGAAATTGTCCAACTTGCTAGGCTCAAACTCTGTCTTGAGGTGACTTGCCAATTATTATGCATCAAAATAGTACAGAAGAGGGAAGGAAAAATAGTAAAATGTGGGAGGCATCAAAGCCATTCAGTGAAAACTTTTATGCTTAATAAATGCCAACTGATTGCTGAGAGGCAAAAACCTGAAATTCATGTGGGAAGGGAATGTAGTACCCAGGAAGTCACAGTTGATTGGGGTTCTCTGCTTCATTACATTTTGCTGAAGGTCATACTTGTCTTTGAATATAACACTCCAATCCCTTGCTTATCTGTACCTGAATGAACTAGAATTCAGTTTCAAAACACCTTCCTAGGATAGGAATTTGCTAATATTTTGGGTGGCGCTAGGAAGCTTGCTATTTAGGAGAACCATAAATATGTTATTCAGCTGTTGCAACTGTTTACCAGCATTCAGTTTTATTTTGATCAGTTTTGTTTATTTTTAGAAGAATTTAAAATTGTTTTAGAAGCTGCTAAATGTTAATAAGATTATTGACCCAAATTTAAAGGTGTATAAACGAAACTGTTTATGCAATACTGATTTCCTCTTCCTTGTTATTCATGGACAGCTGCTCTTAAAAATCAGGAGATTCTTCAGAACAGGATGATCAGAGAGAGAGCAATCACATGTGAAGAAAGGTGCCCTTCGTTCAGTATTGAATCCAAATTACTACATATACTTAGCAATGAGAAAGCAAACAAAAGCTTATTATACTGTTTGTTGGTGGAACAACTAATTCACAGATTAAATGTAATGGCTGATACTATCTTTACTTTTGGATAAGTATCTTTACTACCCAGGAGGGCAAAAGGTACAACGTTGTACTTCAATATGTTGTAATGTTCAAGCAATGACAGGCTGCTACAGATTCACTCCCATAAAGTATGTCTGCCCATTTTTTGCTGCTTCTTACTATCGCCATTGTGTGGGAATAGCTGAGGAGCATAGGAGATAATAAATGCGCTCTGAACATCGTGGCGTTATAGGCTCCAATGCATCAATCATTTACAAGCAAACTATTATTACACTCTAAAAAAATGCTTGTATCTCAGTATAACACAAAACTGCTCCACTTAGCCACGATCATATTTATACATAAATTCCCTTCTGGAGAGTACTGAGGAAAAATAAAGGGGCACAAGAAAATAGCACAGTGAAGAGATTACACATGGGAGATCTTCTATACTTGTACTAATGAAGCAAATTATCCCAAGGCGAAGAAAACTGCTTCAAAAAGCAAGTTGTTCTGTTTCAGATCAAAATGCTGAAGCGAGTCTGATCTGACTCTTCAATACCAGTATAGCTATTTTAATCTGATGCAACACTTGAATCAAGTCCTTTGCTTTGAAGGTGTGCTTTAACTGAAACCTTGGCAAGAGAAGCTCCCTTCAAAGCTCCATACAACTTTACTGCCTGGTTACTTATATTTCTTTGTTCCTGTATGTTCGGAAAAGTTATTCTCTTGTTAAAAGCACAGAATAATGCTTGGGTATATAAAGATTCCAGATTATTCACAAGTTATTTTTTTACAGATTGTACCTGTAGAGATACCCAGAACTTGCTGGTGAACTTGCCACAGTGAATTATAGCAGCACTTCTTTTACTAGCTTAGCAGTATAGCCCTTGTTTATATGATGCCAAGTAAGGATAGAATGGAGATCCCTTAAACAGGAAAAGGAATTTTAATTATGTATCTGCCACAATGTCATTTATAATTAGAATGGTATAATCAGATACTCATTCTCCCACTGTAGATAGGTTGATGAAGATCAAGTCACATATTACTGTATATCATCTGGTAAAGTATATTTGAAGCATTAATAGAGCCCTGAAGGTAAATAAACTGGCCATAATTACAATGTAATGTGTGAATGATCTTGGAGGACAAAAAAAAAAAGATGCTGCTTGGAAACAGACTAACCATCAGAGAAAGAAACTTGGAAGGACCCACCCTAATGGATTTTAAGCAGTCAAAATGGTAGTGGGAAGTTTGTGAGATTCTGCTAAAATAGCATTGCAATAAAGTAGAATTAGTTCGTCCAGAAGTGTTTCCTGTCTGGTTTACCTGAGAAGGCTGATTATAATATACATTTACTGAAGATAAGGAGGTGAACACGTACAAATAACAGCAGTGGGAATCTTTTACAAGTGAAGAACATTAATGACTAAACAAGAGCTTTCTGTATACAAGAATCTTATTACAAAATAAAGTCATATATGTCCTAAGGGTAATGGAGAATGAATGTATTCAATTAACTTTTTTTAAAAAAAAGTTCATGACAGATTTATGGCAATGTATAGTCAAGTAAAATCTGTATTAAATATTGATAATTAAGGTACTAGAGTGAAATGGCAACCAATTGTATGTCAAAAATCCAATGTCCATAGCAAAATATTTTAGTTTTGTAAAAGGCCATAACATACCTTCAACTGAGACGTCCTAGTACAGGGGTGTCAAACTCAATTTCATTGAGGGCCGCATTAGCATTGCGGTTGCCCTCGGGGGGCCAGGTGGGTGCGGCCAGGGTGGGTGCGGCCTACTAGGCGGGCATGGCCAGCTCTACATCGTTCACGACAAGGATGCCTATAGGGGCCTGGGCAGGAGTGGGACACATCCGAGGGTCTCTGGAAGAAGGGGGTTGGACCGGGGCAAGCGCCAAGGCATAGTCCATTTCTTCATTCCTCATAAAGGGTGACACCTCCCCAGCATACACCCAGGGGGCGGGGCCGACGCGGCAGGGGCTGGTTCCTCGCTGTTTCCAGACGGCCTTGTGGAGCTAAGACTGAACGTGTTTCAGCATAGATGGCCACCACAAAATTGTACATTGGCTCCCAGGCAGCCTGGGCCAGGGCCATGGCAGCGTGGGCCGTTCCTTCACTGTTTCCAGGATGGCTTCGCGGGTCACATGAAACCACTTCGTGGGCCACATCCGGCCCCCAGGCCTTGTGTTTGACATGTCTGTCCTAGTATCTTCAGAGGTGACCTGGCCCTTGTAACAAATCAAATGAATGGGGAATTTCATATGACTAAAAGAACTCTAGTAACTGTCTTTGCATATAACAAAGGCTCACTTCTAATAAAGTCATCGTAAGTCAGGTGTATGGTGGTCCAGTATGTTTGCCTTTTGTAGATGTTCATAACAATTTCCTTCTTAGAGGAGGCAATGATTGTTTATATATAGAAAGCTGATTTGGAGTAATGAGAGGAAAATGTAAAAGATAAAGAGCATGATGGAGAATGTAATAAAATGAATGTTACATGTCTGTAAAATTAACAGAAAAGCGAAAGATGTAATAGATTTGAATAAAACCTGATACTTTTTGACTTGAATAATATGCACACAAGGAAGTGAAAGTGTAGATTTAATTATCAATGAAAGCTGAAAGTATGAATTAGTGTCATGTAAGTAGGTGCCTATGATAGCAAGAATCTTATGTTGATAATTATTGCATAGTAATGGCAATTCTGGAAGAGTCAAAGGTGGGTTTTAGGAAAAATATGACCCATTCTGAATGAATGCTATCAAGGGGGAAAATTATTTTGTAATGGACATGAATGGTGGTGTGAAAATGAGACAAGAGAGTACAGAAAAAGTGACTGGGCTGTTCAGAAACCAAAAATGAATTCTGTTTAGAAAAATATTATCTTTTCATTACCCGTAGTAATAATCAGGCACATTGTATCTGTGTTTGAGAGTTCGAAGAATGCTATTGTTCTATTTATATAAAGGGAAACATAGCTGGGATTTGAAAAAAATATAGCCCATTTGAGGTTAGTCTGGGAAAATGGCAAGATTTTAACTGAAATGATATAAAAGGTAGCGATAAACAAAATTGAGAAGTATAATTATTTGCAGAGCATATTTTGCTTTTTAGTGGTTACTGAAAATTAAGTTTGTTTCTTTTTTCTAGAAAAGCTATATTATGAAGAGAACAGACTTTATAGACAGTTTGTATGAACATGGATTGGGAAGTTAATTGCTCAAAGGAGGGATAATATGATTGAAATAAAGCATTTGTGAGAATTGAATGATTAGTAAATGACTAAACATGAGCACAGTAAAACAGTATGTGATGTTCTCTTCTCTATTATGTAAGGCATGCTTAAAGTGACAAAAGATACTATGTTGACCAATCACTTGGTTTGCAACAAAACATGGCACTGTACGATGTGACAAGGTTCTATGAAAAATGAATAAAAAATTGAAGAGATTGGGTATGCTAAGCTTAGAAAGGATTGATGGAAGAGGCAAGAGCTGCCATCAAAAATCTGAATAGCTGGCAAAATTATTCAGTTCAAGAAGACAAAACAAGAAATAATGGGGTTTAGGTGCAAGGAAGTTTCTTAATGTTAAGAGTTGTTTAGTCGTAGATCATTCTACTCAGAAGGTAGTGAATTCTTCACTAGGGCTGTTTAAACAAAGGCTTGAATGTTCAACTGTCAAAAACATATTCCCATAGAGAACAGGAGGCTGGATTAGATGAATTTCCACAATCCCTTCCAACATTTATATTCTATGATTCTAACAAATAAGGATTTGAAAACTGAAGTATCAAATCCCAAAGTAGTTCTGTTTGTTGTGGAAAATTGACAAATTTGTTCCATATTATACATAAAGGTTAAAAGGTAAAAATAAACTACAATACTGAATTGGTATGCCTTGGCTGAATATTAATAAAAAGATGAGAAAGTGGATGAAAATTACAGTGGATAAGTAGTAGATCCTGTGGCGATTGTTGCAAGAAATGAATATTTGTTCAAAGAACAAAAAATGGCTTATATATTTCTACAGTGAATATGCATAGTTAAACAAGATAGTTAAAAATTTATGGGTGCTGACTTCCGTTTTGACGCCACGGCATGATGGGCGCAGGAAGATGGGGCTCCGCCTTCCGTGTTCGATTTCGCCCCACTGAGGACCTAAAAAAGGTCAAAAGTCACCCCGAAGAGGCAACGGAGGAGACCTTCGTTGATTGTAGGAGGGCGGCAGCCCTTCTGTTTGATCTGAGGAAGCCCTCCAAACTGGCGGGGGAAAGCCTGGCTACATTTGTGTGGCCAGTCAGAAGTTGCTGACAACTGAAGAAAATAAGCATTAACTAGTAACTTTGGAGCAACGTGGATGGAACTAGGTGAGACCCTATCTTCTATGACTTTAAGACTTTTTCCTGGGAAAAAACCGCCCAATGCAAAGAATCCTTCCCAATGAGAGGAAAGGGGAATTTCCACCCCATTCCCTCAGGAAAAGAAAAGCAGCAAATTAATTGCTTGGGGGAAAACAGAGAAAATTACAAGATTAATTTGAAAGCAATACACATATATAACTTTGAAATTTGGGGACTAAAAGTGCTGTTGAGATTTTTTTTAAAAAATCACTAAAAAAGCTTGTAATATAAATTTGGATGTAAAAAGCTGGAAGACAGTGTCAACATCTAGTGGTGAACTACAGCACAATTTATTATGCCTAAAGGAAACTTGGCTGGAAGCCCAGACTCAGATAAGACTCTTATTGTTTTCAGAAACTTTCACTTTTGAAGACTGCAGCTGGGAAAAGAGGGGGGGGACCTCTTGGGCTGCTCATCTGTGTGGCAGAGAGAATAAACTATTTTGAAACTGGCCTGCCTGGACTATGTATATAAATACTAATTGACTTTTAGAGATGTGTCATGGAGCTATTTCCCTATAGAAGAAACATGCATTATTGATTGAGATGATGGAATATTTTGGACTATAAATCTTTGATTGATGAACAATTTTTAATTTTCTCTCTGGAAAGAAAGGATGTTTTTCATTGGGCAGAAAAAAATGAAAAATTTGAATTTTACTTATATTTGCTGAGGGGAGACTTAAGGACGGACTGATAGGCTGGCTGGATAATTAGGAATTCAAATGAATAATTGACTGAAACTTTTTAAATCCCTAAATAGATTGGACTATAAAGTCTACAAACAAAAACAAAATGGATGTTCCATACTTAGCTTCAAATGGTAAAAAACCAGCTGTAACATCTGTCCCCGAAGTCCCCAGCTTGACATACCAACAGAAAATGTTGATGAATTTCAGAAAGAAATTCTTTCTATGTTAAAATCAATACAAGAGACAATTGCTTTAGCTCATAAGACTAAAAATAATACAAAGGAGATAAAAGAACAATTCTTTAAACTAAATCTACAAACTCAGAAAATGACTACAAAGAAGGAACTAGCAACCCAGAAAATCATAGGAAGCAAATCCAAGGATGGAGGACCTAAAGAAAGGAACTAACAGACAGACTCAGACAAATGAAGAATTAGAAGACGTAGCAATAATATCAGAAATGGAAAAGATATCTTACCTGTCAAGATCTCAGAACACACTTTTGAGAATAAGAAGAGCTGATTGAATGGAAGATAGATCTGTTAGAATTGTGGGAAACTGGAGGAGGGAGGCTGTTTAATGAATATCAATGGGCTGAGCGTCCTTCCAAAAATACTTTAATCAAATTAAAGTATTTTCTTATTCCAAACAATATACACAAAAATAGAGAAAGAATTACTTGATGATTCAAATGCATCGACTTGGAAAGTTAGTTGGCAAAGAAAGCTAGAGTAAGACTGAAGAAAATAGAGGTTTTGACCCATTAGATGGGATATTATACTATCAATCAGATGTTTGAACATGGCTAAAAATAGATAATTGTTAGAAATAGAAGTATTATTATAACTAGAAAGATAGGGTTTATAACTAGAATATTATATTTTGGTATGAGAAGGGAAATATGAAAATGCTATGAGGGTTTGAATAAGGGAAGCTTTTGGTTACCCAAATATAACATTATGAGAAGTTATAAGTGATAAATTTTGAACGCTGATGGGAAATTATTTTTTTTAAAAAGGCGGGAAAAACAGGATATTAATTGAACAAATGATTAGGTGCAAATGCAATTAAAATATATTTTGATAGAAAAGATATTTTAAACCGACATTATTGATATTATTAAGAAAATGTAACAAAGATGTTGATATTCAATTGTATATGTATTAACAATAAGAATTGTATTTGCCTAATGTGGGAAAATGTGTACTACTGGAAGAAGAGAGAAAGCATTGGATGGTGTAATATTGGGCCTACATTGAAGAAGTTAATATGTACTACTGAATTACTAATGGACCAAGACAACACATTGTTTATTAAGTACTTATGATTGTAAAACTAGAAAATTAATATTTATATACAAAAATAATTTATGGGTGCTGAATGTTGAAAATTGAATATAATGATCAGCCTAAAATAAGTATGTTGACATATGATTGATCATATATAAAGAATAAATGAGTAAATTAACAAATATACAAAGGAAAAGTTAATGTGTTAATGGTTTGAAAAAAATGGGAAGATAAGAAATTCATAGTTGTAATCCTAGAGGTTACTCAGAAATAAGCCACATTAATTATAATGCAGTCTCAGGTAAACTAATATAAACCTACATTAGTTTAGCCTTGTAGTCAAAATCAAATAAATTACAATAGCATTAACCTTGAAAATAAACATGATGGATACATAGATATGTAGTTAAAACATGTTTTGCTACCATGCTTTTAAAATTATTTTCTAGTATTTGGTTGAATGTTCTTTAAGCACAATTAAGCATGTGCCATCAAATGTTACAGATATGGATACTATTTAGGTTTGGTTGGGTAATGGAGATTTTATTATATGAATAATTTTGTTTTTAAATTGAATTGTTTTTTCTACTGCAAGGGAGAACAATTATAAAGAGGCAACAAAGTACAGAATTTTAACATATTGCATTGAGAAATAAAAAAATTTGTTTCAGAGGAAATTTTAAATTTATACACAACTAGCTGTACCCAGCCACGCGTTGCTGTGGCTCAGTCTGGTAAAAGCGTGTGTTGCTTTTATGTCCAACAGATGGCGCTGTTTTTCAAAAAAAGCATGTTTTTACCTGTCACAGGTGTGACATCTATATAATATATGTATATAAAAACACACACGTATTCGAATGCAACATTGTGTCAAAATTTCAAAGCAATCAGTGAAGAACTTTCGGAGATTTAAGATTTTGAACAAACGAACATTTACATTTTTATTTATATATATAAGATAAGATAGAGATATGTAGAAATCTATAGCTTTTGACCAATGTGGACGGTAAAAAGAAATACTGAATATTCTTTCCATTAGATTTGTAAAGAAACTTAAACAGACACTAAACATCTTTCCATATTTTTATTTCATACAAAATGGTCATTTTAGTTTCTGTAAATAACTAAAAATAATGCACCTCCCTCAAAGCAAATAAAAAAATATTAACATATCTACCATTGAGGTAGAATGTTTAATTTTATAGGTTGTCTGAAAATATATTCTGTCCTAAGGAGAATTGCGAATGTTAGGCGCTGTAGATGGTGGGGGCAGTGGAGGTGGGGGTGGTGGGGGTAAAGACAACATAGACAATAAAGGCTCATAGGTGTTCTGAGGACATGTAGGAGGCCACCCCCAATCTACTGGTGGGGGTGGGGGTGGAAAATTTGTATTATTACCAACAGTTTCAAAAGATGGAGGTGGGAAGGAATACTGATGTCTTCTCATACTTTCCAGCCTCTGTTGCTGACAAAAAGTAGGTGCTTTCTGCAAGTGTGCATAGTCAGAGGAGTAATACGGTGGAGTTATATTGTGCTGTCTATAGGGACGTGGAAAAGGAGTTACAGGAGGAGATCTGCCCCACGAAAACCTGGTTGTAGGTTGTCCTCTACAATATCCACCTGAATATTCTGAAGGAGGTTGTCGTCTGGACTGATAATTTGGCCCATTATCCTCTACAGAAGCAAATAAAAATCGGGAGAGATTAGCATCATTTAGTAGTTTATGAATATTATAAAAACCATGCTATGTTTTTCCCAAGACTACACTAATAGTTAATGAACTAAACTGAAGTTCCATAACTCTTGGCATACTATATAACAGTCATCAAATTGTGTACTATTTTTTTTATTTTTTATACATTTTTATTTAAAATGCGTATGCTTTTTAAGATTATGTAGTACAACTGAGTTGCCTAATGGAAAACACTGAGGTAACATCTAATTATTTGAGTTATGGACTGCACAGCAAAGGAATGAAGGAAAATTTAAGATCTGTTGTCAATTTAGATAAACTAAGTATAAACCTTGAAAGAGGCAACTATGAATAGTTCAAAATTAGTATTATTTTATCAACCATATATTCTTCATAAATATAAAACCTGCAGATTTACAATTACAAATGCATTTACACTTTTAATACATGATTATCCATGCCCTACTTTCCAAACATTCAGCATCACATAAGTAAAATTATTGATCTGCTATTTTGACATACAAAGGTAGCATTATTTTTCTTAGTAAATACCAATAATTATTAATCAACATTCTTTTGCAACCCACTATTTCTATTTACTTGATGCCTGAACAGCTGAAGAGATCTGTTCTCCCACTTTTTAAAAAGGGTAATTCTTATAAATATAAAAATACTAAATTTGAAAGGCTTATATATAAAGTCAAAAGTGTGGAATGTATTGAATCAACTTTAAACAAATAATATGTAAAATTGGACTTCTGGGTTGTTTAAATGTCTATTCAATATTCCAGGACAGCAGCTACTTACTGCTATCATTTTGCTGTGATCTGAGCTTCTTTCTTTTTATATTCTGAGATTTCTTGTGTAATTTTGCTGCTTTTTCTTTTTCATCATCACTGAAATCTAAAGCCTAGAAAAAAATAAAATAAAAAACTGGAAGGTTAAAAAAAGGTAAATTTTATAGCAATTCCACAATAGCTAGTCATTTAAGCATACATCTAAGAAGACTGCAATTCTTGGATTTAATTCAAAAAACATGCTTCAGTACAAATAAACACACAAGGATAGTACTTCTTTGCAATTCTGTAAGAGCATGTATGCTCTTAAAAGTTGCAAAGACATTGTTTGCACTCCTACTCTCCCCAATGGCCACTTTTCAATTATGAAAGAATTCAGAGATTAAATGACAGAAAATCATTTAATCACTGGATCACCTAGAATACTGGACCTGCGTGGCTTGGAGGAATTTAGAATATTCTGTTCCTGGATCTGCAGGTTTGCATATCCCTATTCATCATATTGGTAGAATGGAACTTCTGGAAACTTTCAATCTCTTCTCAGGAACCCCCCACAAAACCTACCGGTGGCAGATCTGGTTCCTTTTGAATATACAAGCTTTGGCATAAAAAAAGAAAGAGACAATCCTCAAAAAATTGTGCCTCGCATCCCTAAATTTCTAATGAAAGTTACATCTCCATTTTGGGCTTTGGAAAAGGGATTTTTTTTTTTATAATAGTGAGATATGAGTGGGAAATGCATCATCAACTCTCTGACTTGTTATTAAAAACAAATGAACTTTTAAAGAAGTTAAGCTGAAGTTATCACTTCAGGAATAAAATATAAGTTTCTCCAGGAGGCGGAATTAATTTTCCCAAATGAATGTTACTTGTTAAGTAATATTCTCTGCATATACTGTATTATTCTTTTCAAAAGAAAGGAAGTACATTTTGAATTGGAAAAGCTAAAGTGCAAAATCAGTATGCAAAGGATATCCTTGCCTCAAGAGGTGGCTCTTCATCATTCTTCCAAGATGCATCTGATCCCTTTTCTCTAGAACACAAAAGGGTGTTGTTGTTTTTTGTAAAGAACAAAAGATAAATCCCTATGAGTACACACCACAATATTAGCATTATTTGAAAGTTAATATTTTCTTCTTTAAAATAAAACTAAGCCATGGTGCTTCACAAGAAAAATGGTAAAATCTTTTGAAAAGTTACCAGACAGCCTTCCTCAACGGGAAGACCGATGCTTTTCTGACTATAGTGGTCACAACAATCATAATTGCAAGTTACTATGACTAAAGAAGATTATATTCAAAAATGTATGGTGGATAGCAAGTAGAGGAAGACTGCTCTAGTGGGCCTTTGCAGAGAATCCAGTTTATAACCAAAATTCTAAATACAGGATCAGGTTATGAAATATATGAAGAAACATATCAATCTTAACTCTCAATTTTTGAGATCTAATTAAACATGCAGAGATAGATTATTAGGATTAGGTCATTAGGGCCTAAATAGGAGGAAGAAGGTGTGTTGGATATGTTTGCCACCTTCAGTTATTTTAAAAAATAACAAAGGTGAGATAAGTCTACATAAAATAAAAAATAAAAATATAAATAAATTAGACACCGCTAAAAAGAGTTCAGAAATTTTTTACTGTTTAAATTATTTGTGTGTGTGCATGTATATTTCAAACTTTGAAAGCCAATTTAAGGCAACCTTGGCTCTTTTATGACTCGTGGACTTCAACCCCCAGAATTCCTGAGCCAGCATGGCTCAGCTTGGAAACCTCTCCCTTTCCCCTCAGCATGGCTGGCTCAGGAATTCTGGGAGTTGAAGTCCACGAGTCATAAAAGAGCCAAGGTTGCCTACCCCTAGTCTAGTGGTTAAGGCACCAGATTAGAAATCAGGAAACTGTGGTTTCTAGTTTTGCCTGAAGCATGAAAACTGGCTGGGTAACTTTGAGGTAATCACTCTCTCAGCCCACAACATCACATATCAAACAACAAGGCAGTTGGTCAATTCCTGCCCCAACCAATAGATCAACACTTGGTTGATCTGAAAAAAGCAGATCTTGCACTTGCAAAAAAACATTAGGCACAAAAAATGTATATGTCGAACTTACTGTTTCAATTTTTCTGGAAATATATACTGAGTGAAGCTTTCCACAGCCGGAGCAAAACATACTGCATCTTTTATTTTAATATCTTTAGACTGAATGTGCTCAGGACTATTAAACTGTACTACATAAAAGGGATGTGACACTGGGCCAAATATCTCAAAGATCTGCAAGACAACAAATGTTATTACTTCATAAAAACAAGTTCTGTAATTACTTGATTACATTTAACAAGGAAAACTAATGGGGAAGTGAAAATACTATAAAAATATTTTTCTAAGCTCTGAAATTCAGCTTCAAATTTAACTGCTTATAACTATCCCAAAAGCAATTTCAATATTATTTATTAATAGAGGGAATATATACAGCTCGTAGTCTTGAACTGTGGAGTCCTCGGTGTTCTCTGAGCTTATCTGTTTACTTGTAGATGTTTCCTTACCCAGCTAGGTAAATCTTCTGTTCTAACACTGTTTTTAAGGAATGCCAGAATTTCCAAATAAGGAAATTGCAGAATATCACAGAAAATACAGGTTTCAGAATCATATAACAATGTCTAATTCAAGTTCGAATGCTAAACTAATTAAAACATGCTTTAAAAGAACATTACACTGATTTCTTTTTTTAAAAAAATCTTAAATTTTAATATATCATGCTGAATTCAAACTTCTCAACAATTTTGTGAACTGGTAATTATCTATATACTAGTAATTATCTACATACTACTAAAAATCTTGGTCTGTACCCCTTAACTGGGCAAAACAATGCCAAGGGTTGTCTAGTCAATAATAAAAGTTAAGATAATTTCCACCTCAATTGATTTCTAATCTTGTTGCTTGTTAATTGACATAAAAAGCATTTATCTTATTTTTTATTTAACAATTGGATTAATTTTAGGCGCATGGTAGCAGTTTTAGGATCATTTTAGGAAAATTTAGCAACTCAACTGTTTATGTTTAATTTTTTTACACCCACTATTCTATTTATTTGTGTTTTATATGTTTTTCAAGAATATTAAGAAAGGCAAGTCTTATACAAATAAGTATACTATTGAAAAGTTAAATAAGCCGTATCAACAGATGTACTGTATCATAAAAATATACTCTTAATTTTTTCTAACATGTGCTTTGCAAACCAGGTAACATACAGTATTTTCCTAAAGAAACCTACTATTGTAATGTCTCAAAAATGTCTTTATGCTGGTAATACTTTTATGGTTGCTAAAACATTGTTTAATGCAGTGTTTCTCAACCTTGACAATTTTAAGGCATGTGGACTTCAACTCCCAGAATTCTACAGCCAGCAATGCTGGCTGTGGAATTCTGGGAGTTGAAGTCCACATGCCTTAAAATTGTCAAGGTTGAGAAACACTGGTTTAATGGCATTAGCAATACATCCAAATAATTAAAAAAATATTTACCTTTCCTAATGAATGACGATCTTCCTTGAAAAGTACTGTATTTTCATTCACTGGAGGAAGTCCCTTCTCTGACTCAATTATTACTAAAAAAAACAAAAAAACAACCTGAACATTTTGCTAAATTCTTCCAAAAAGAGGGTAAAGTGTACTTTATTTCATTGTAACTTTCCACTCTATAATTGGGGATTTTCACGTAGACAGAGTAAGGGAGAAGGGAGAAAAATGAGCATTCTTAGCCATAACAATTGCCCCTGCAGTTATACTCAAGGTCAATGTGAGTAAAGAATTTTGGCCGGCAAGAGGGTGGGGGAGAAAAGCCCCCATTTATTTGTAATCAGAGAATGTGATGCATGACAGCTTGGTTTGGGATGGGAATTACAACTTGTAACTTTGTTTCAGGGAGGAAACTTTCAGTTTTGGGTTCAACCATATAAGGGCCAATATTTTATTTCCTAATAAAACGTTCTTTACGGAAGATTTTCTTGCCTTGAAGTTCTTTTAACTGGTTTCATCTATTGGAACCATGACATACTGTACTACTTTCATTCTTATTATATAAACCTCATAGACTTATTGAAAACAAAGGCTCTAAATTGTTATACCTGCAATGATAGATAACTTATTAAGTTACAGTTTCAAAAAGAACTAGATTTATTTAAATTCCAACTTTTCTATTTCAATTTGCAAATGGAACTGATTTAAAACATGTTAGCTATGTATAGCATTAATGTAGACTTACAATTTATATTATAATATTCACTGGTTGTAATTCAGATATTACAGAAGAAAAAGCAAGAGTCATCTACAACATACAGTATAAAGGCTGCAACAGCTACTATATAGGACGGGCAGGCAAAAGACTAGCAGAGTGCATCCATGAACACCCTGAAAGCTCTTTAATTTCACAACACAGACTCAACTGTAGTTTCAACTGAGAAACCGTGGGCATCACGTAGGTGAAGCTAAATTCAAAAGCTCTAGGAAATTCCTAGAAATTTGCCATTCAAGCCAATAAGCAATAAAAATAATAAAGACAAGATTAAAAGTCTAATAAAATAAATATGTAAATAAAATATACATCAGCTATTCATTTCCAACTTCCATATTCTGGGAGGGGTGAGAGGGATAAATTAGGTCCAGATATTAAACATGAATTCATGTATGCATATATGTATGAAATAATTTAGAAAGAGACATGTGCAAGACAGTAAGGTGAACCTGATCTTTTTATACACTTAGCTAAATATTTGCCTCTGTAAAACTGAATGCTTAGAAAAATGTTATATTAATTACTGTGACTGATCTTACATTACAAATCCATTAACTAAAGAAGTATCTAACAGAAATAAGGAGAAACTAAAGGGATGACATACTAGAGGAATGTAAAATGTTTCAAACATATGTAACAAAAAAAATGTACTTTTGAGTTTCTTGAGTTTTATGGCTGCGGTTGGGCTGTTATTTTTGTGACTACTCACTGGGTTGCTTGTTTTCAAATTTATTATATATTGTACAACATAGACTAGAGAAAAAGGGGTAATGTGGCAACAGAATTTTGAAAGCAGCAATTAAGCACATGGGAGACAGAAAAATATTTAAATCTTCCAGGTTGCCTGTTAAGTTACTGCTGTTTATTAACAATTATTTGCAATGAAAAGGTCAAATTGAACAATGGTTTATTTTGCAAACAACTTTGCAAATTTAATTTAAAGACATGCCTGCACAACACTTGCAAATGTTAATGCTGTTGAGACAGTATAAATGCAAAACAAATACTATTACTAATAAAGAACACTTGTAGTTCAGGGTTGAAATGATGGGTCCTTAGTGCTCGCTGAGCTTTTTCTTGCAGTTGTTGACTAGCATTGACAATGTTACCTAGTTTGGGTAATGAAACTTATGCAACAAAACAACCAAGCTAAGACAGCATCAAAGACCTCTCAAATAATATTACTAATTTTGAGCTAGTTTGGTTAGGTGATTGAGAGGCCAGTCTAGAAACCAAGAGACTGTGAGTTCCAGTCCTGCCTTAGGCATGAAAGCCAGGTGGGTAACTTTGGGCTAGTCACTCGCTCAGCCCAACCTATGAGGGCTGTTATTAGGAAAATAGGAGGAGAAAGTATTATGTATGTTCACCACCTTGAGTTATTTATAAAGTAATAAAGGTGGGATTAAAAAATATAATAGATTGAATAATTAATTTTGCTTGGACTGATTTATCAAACTTTGGTATGTACAAGTATTCTCTACTTGCTGCTATGCCCTGCTGATGTTGAACTTTCAGAATGCATTTAAAATAGATGAGATGCTATGTTAGTTGTGGGAATTATTGTTAAATGTTGTTCATGATTGCTCTTTTGACCTGACAGGGAGTTTCTGGATTTTCCTTTAGGAGGGGGAGGGACTATAAAATATGTTACTGAAAATCAAATATTTTGTGGGGATGCAAAATAATCACAAAGAGCCACAAATTGCTCACTCTTGTATTAAACAATTAAATCCTCCATACATAACTACATAATAAAACATTTTCAGGGAACACAAAATGCACACTCCCACACATCTTCTTACCTAGATGTTCAATGATGCTGGAAACTTTCCCAAAAGGCATCAGTTTAACAGATTCAGGAAGAATTATCATTACGTCTTCAACAGAAAGTGGCTCCTGCTGAATAAATAATTTTAAAAATCATTTGCATACTAAGGCCCACATCCAATTTTCCCAATCTATGTAACTTAATTAACACTCACTACAAGCTATAACTATTTTCTTACTGATATTAATGATGTATTCTGACAAGCAATATGCTAAAGATAACCACAAATACACAAAAAAAATACTTGGAGAGTCTCTTCAGTTCTCCAGAACTAGAAAATGCTATATTTGTGCACTTTGAAAATTGGCCCAAACCACTTCAATCCTCTGAAAATTGGCCAAAATTGGCCAAAATGAGTAGTTGAAGTAACTAAGCAATCTGATCCTTTTTTCTTTTTGAAATACATTTGTATAATATGGATGCATCACATGGTTTAACACTTGTAAGGTAACAAAAATAACAAGGGAAAGGAAAAAAGAAATAAGAACTTGAAAGTAAATGTATCTTTGTAGCCCGTCTTTCTTCCATTCCTTGTGTACATGACCAAAAGACAAACTATTAAAACTTTTTTCTGTGAAAGATTTCACATCAATTAGATACATATAATATAGCACAACGTATGATGAAACTGAATAAAATTTCTATTCTATAAGTAATTCCACTTCATCAAAACAGCAATTCTCAAGGAAGAAATAGATATTTATAAGGGGAATGAGTAAGCACAACCTAATATTTTTCCTTTTTGTCCCTGTTACGTTATATTTAATTTACCAATTCAACTTCGCAAATACCTACCCCAAAGATTGTTTGCAACTGTTTTCCCTGCCACAATCTAAGCTAATGAATAAGAATATCTGATTGGAAAAGAGTCTGCTACAAACATTTATACGAACGATCAAAGAAATAAAGTATCTCAATTTCCACAATATACTTCTATCTGTTGTCCCCTCAAATTCATTATTTTGCTAAATGTATCTTGGTGATAATTTTTCCTAGGTAACACCCAACTGTGTTTTATAACAGTAAAGACACTTACTTTAGTCAATTCGCTTTTTTTAGTAGCAGAAGAATTATTTTCATTTTTATCTTGTTGATCATCACCATCAGACAACAATGGAGGAGAGGAAAGAGAAGATGAACTGTCTGCATCAGTATCACTGCAAAGGGAGATACTATTTTTCAACATATATTCTGCCACATTAATTTAAAAAAGTATTAGCAATGATCACAAGGCCTGACTTTGACCAAAATCTCCCTTTTAGTAATAAGTCACAATATGCATCAAGGATTTGTGTCAGGTGTGGTGAATGTTATGTAGTAGCTATTAAGAAAAAAAGAAAACCTTTCTATTTTGCATAACAACCCACAGTACTGCAGAACTGGAAAAGGGCAATTTTTATAGTTCTTTGTTAACTGTCAAGTTTAAAGCTATTAGGGCAGTGGTTCTCAACCTGTGGGTCGGGACCCCATTTGGGGTTGATCGACCATTTCATGGGGGTCGCCAAGCAAGGCTGTCCGCCATTTTTTTTGTCCACCATTTTTTTTATCCGCCATTTTTTCCCCTTTTCTGGCGGGTGCCTTACCTCCCTTGGGCTGGGCCAGCTGGTGGTCGGCCTGCTCTGTCTCTGCCGCTTGCCAGCTACGCCTCGGCCGGCGCAGGGGGCGGAACCACGCATGTGCGGTGCTCCCAGGCAGGGAAAGTCCTCGACTTACGACCGGTTGGGTAGTCCTCGACTTACGACCGGTTTAGTCCTCGACTTACGACCGGTTTAGTCCTCAACTTACGACCGGTTTAGTCCTCAACTTACGACCGGTTGGGGTCACGGCATTAAAAGGGTTGAGAACCACTGTATTAGGGTTACTTCTTTGGTCTCACAGCTTTATAAAAAGGGCAGGTCTCAATATTAATGCATCATTTTCCTTATTACTTACCTAAGCTGGCTGGCATTATTACTGCAATAATTACAGATGTGTACATCACCTAGCTTCCTCTGCCTAAACCAGACTAAGAAATAAAATGTGAAGAACATTAAAAAAAAAAAAGGGAATGCCCCCGACTCACCTGTCCGATTCCAAGGTACCACCACCCTTCGTTGACCCTGCTCCCTTCTCACGCCGTAGCGCCGCCGGATTCTCTTTCGAGAGCGCATCTTCGACCCCGACCGCCGCCGTTTGGCGACTGAGTCCTCCGTTCTGTTCGCTGTGGCCACCCTGGAAAGCAGAGGAGGAGGACTGAGGGTCCACCTTCACTTCCTCGGACGGTGGGCGGTCGTCTTCCTTTTCCGATGCTGCCGCCACAGCCTGCGGGGCTTCGACTGGCGGGCAAGCCTGCTCACCACTCATCCCGGGAGAGGTCCGGCCGTTGCCGTTGCCGTCCCCAAGAGCTGCCGGCTTCTCTTCAGCAGCAGGGCTTCCCTTCAGGCCGACCCAAGGAGGCTCTGGCTCCCGTGGAAGCCCCGAGGGCTTTGCCGGGGCTTTTCCACAGAGGCGCTCCGGGGAAAGCGGGACTTGCTCGTCGCCCTCCTTCAAAGCGGGGCCCCGGGGGGCCGCCGCCGTTGCATCGGAGCTTCCCTCGCAGGCGACCCTCAGCGTCTGCAACTGCTCCGCAACCGTCGAGCCTGCAAAGCCGGAATCGTCCATCGGCACAGCCGAAGACGCGTCCATGACCGATCCACGTGCGGCTGCCCGAACGGATGACAACAAGTGATGGCGCGCTATACTGACGCCACTTCCGGGGCGGTTCCTTCCAAGGGAGCGATATGCGCAGGTGAGGTGCGCGTGAGCGGATAGGTTCGCCGTAATGGCTGGGGCTGAGCAGCAGATGCGATATAAAGAATGGAAGGCTCGTAGCTGCTTGGGGGGTGGGGGTGGGGTTAGAGCAGGGGTAGTCAACCTTGGCTCTTTTATGACTCGTGGACTTCAACTCCCAGAATTCCTGAGCCAGCACAGCTGGCTCAGGAATTCTGGGAATTGAAGTCCACGAGTCATAAAAGAGCCAAGGTTGACTACCCCTGGGTTAAAGTATGAGAGTCTGTGTTGCGTTCGTCTTCATTTAGCTCGGCTGCCAATGATAGATTCTATAGTACACCGCCAGTCTCGAATAATGTCGTTATCTGCCCACTCCCCACAAGAACACATTTATCGATCCTCTTGTTTTTACACAAGCATTTTGACACTGCAGAATCCTTCACACGCAAACAAGCAATTATGAGTTGCCCCATTGACGCCCGTTTAAGAAGCATAGCTATAGATAGGAGTGAAGGCTTGAGGAGGACGATCACTTGACTATGAGCCAGTAATGTGCGGTAGCAGCCCAAAAAAATCTAATACAATCCTGGGTTGTATAAACAGGCATAGAATCAAGATCACATGAAGTATTAGCAGTATTTTTTTTTTGTAAAAACAAAAGGTGCCGGAACTCACACATGTCATACAACCCGCCTTGCCTACCCTACAAAGTTCCATCCAAAAAAGGTGCCAGAACTCCGTTCTGGGCGTTCTATGACAAAAAAAGCCCTGAGTATTAGTACCATTATAAAACCCTAGTAAGACCACACCTGGAATATTGCAGCCAATTTTGGTCACCATATCACAAAAAAGAGGTTGAAAGTTTGGAAAAAATTCATAGAAAAGCAACTAAGATGATCCAAGGCCTGGAGACTAAAACATACGAAGAACAGCTGCAGGACTTGGGTTTGGATAGCAGTATTCCAGTATTTGAGAGGCTGCCACAAATAAGGGGGGTCAAATTATTCTCTAAAACACCCGAGGGCAGGACAAGAAACAATGGTTGGAAACTGATCAAAGAGAAAAGCAACCTGGAATTAAGGAGAAAGTTCCATTCCATTTTATTTCTATTGCTATTATTTCTATTGCTATTCTTATCCAAACAGAATTCTTGTAAGTCCTGACATTTTTGAAGAAGTCATGAATATAACTAGAAGCAATACAGATTAAACAGCTTCAATAAAAATGCTGACAAAGTTCATGGCACGTGCTAATGTTGCAGAAAGAACCGGCAAAATAAATGTTTTGCACCATGATATGATTTTAGCTTGGGGCCACAGCTCTTTGCAAAGACTATCTGATATTTGTGGCAAGAATGCTTTAACTGAACTGTTAAATATTTTAGTGACTAGGAGAATTAAGGTGCCTTTCATTGGCACCATCTTAAATTTCACACACACTAGATCTGAGATATCTGCTTTGCAGAGTCCACTCAGATGCACCATGGTACTGTGGTCTGGCATCTAGATATGAAGGCTACATTGAAAAGGACTCCGGTAATTTGAAAAGGCTGAAGGGTGCACAAAGTAACAGCAGTTGATTTAATCAACCCAGCCTCTGCAACCAGATTTACCTTTGGATGCCAGTAAGTGATTGTTCTGTTCCTTGAACTAGATATATATCCATCTGTGGGTCTTTTAGAATTCACCTTGAACTTCATGGTCTGGTGATTAAGAAACCTAATGAGGTAGTCCATGAAGTACAAAATATTTAGTCAGCCTGTAAGACAGGGCTTTTCAACCAATGGTACGCATACCACCAGTGGTACATTGACACCTGGCAGGTGGTATGTGACCCTGCCTAGCCTAGACGAGTGTAGCGGGGAGGAAGAATAAGCTAAAGTGGTGCAGCACAGGACTTGCTGTGAGACAGTCATCAGGAGATGCTGGAGTGAGAGAAAGGCCCCAAGATTGGCACTTCAGGCACACCTGGAAGAGAAAGGAGGAGGAGGGTGGAGACAGGAGAGGATATAAAAGGGGGCAGTTTGGCAGGAGAGGGAGAGGGGGAAAAAAGATGCAGCCTTGGGAAGAGGGGTCAGCTGGACCTGCACCGAAGATAAAAGAATGGGGGGAAGAGGAGAGGATATAAAACAGGCCAGCTGGTAGCCGATCTACAACTTTGTGGCAGCCATCTGAGCCGGGTGCACACACAAGTGGCAGTGAAAAATGGAAAAAACGCAGCTGGGGAGGGATCACCCTCCACGAGGAATGAAGAAAGGCAGCATCGGCTGGAGGTGACCAGCAATTGGCCCTCACCCACTTCACACACATCCGGCTCTGTGGACTCTGGGGGAGGGGACTCCGCAAGTGACATGACTGTCCACATTATCTGTGTGATGCCCCCCAGCCTGGGATATTTAAGGGATTTCAATTGATCTTGATAAAAAATTGTTACTTCTCAAAATAGGATTTCTATTGGAAGCAGCAAAGGAACTGCTCCCTTTTCATCTTCTGAAACAGTAGAAGCCTAATTTACACGGGTGACTTTTCTTGCATGTGACTTAGGGTAGAACCCAGGTATGAATTTAATGAAAGAATGTTTAATGACATGTCATAATAATTTTTACTTTTTTCATTTTCTGTCTTTGAAAACATAGAACTAAGAACTCATAGAACTAAGAAGAAATTTCCTGACACCAAGAACAATTAATCAGTGAAATGGCTTGCCTTCAGATGTTGTGGGTGCTCCGTCACTAGAAGTTTTTAAAAAGACATTGGACACCCATTTATTCAGAACAGTATAGGCTCTCCTGCTTGAGTTCAGACTTGGACCAGAAGATCTCCAAGGTCCATTCCAACTTTGTTATTCTGTATTCTGTATATCAGTATTGCAGCCCTCTGACTAATGAACTAAGCCTCATGTGGCACTTGGGCAATTGCAAATTGAATTCCCTATTACGAGGAAGAAAAGGCCAGGTTGTTCATGAGTTAGCTTTTTTGAATAAAGTGTCACAGAGGTAGGAAAAAATTAACATTCTCCAGTTGGGTTAGTTTTGTACAAAGCTTAAAACCATCAGTACAACATACTATATAACCAGTGATGCCCTGGTTAAGTGACGCTCACAATAAAAAGTCACATCATCAGCTGAGATGACTAATGTCCTGGCCTAAATGCCTGTGGGACCATGTGAATCTCAGTGAGATGCTGTTCCACAGGATAGGTGCAACCACAGAAATGGCAGGATCCAACAGAGTGGCATTGTTTGATGGAAGACACTCTGAGCAGGTCCTCTCTGCTAGACCTAGTTTAGATGTAATACATACTAGGTATATTATAAATATAGTATATTACATCGGGCATGTCAAACTCGCGACGTCATGCGACGTCGCGCAACGTATTGGGCCAGTTTTGCCATTGCTAGTGGGTGCGGCTTCCACGTGACACATCTGGCCCGTGGGCCGGCAGTTTGACACCCCTGTATTACATTATATTATTTCATTGATATTTGGAAAGTTAAATTATAAAAAAGGTTTGCTGTACTTTCCAGATGTTCATTTATCTTTTTACCCTTCTCATATATATTTTAGGAAACCCAGAAAAACAATCTACTGATGGTGATTTAAGGGGAGGGAGGGTGATTGGCTTCAGAATCTAAATATGAGCTCATAAATAGTTTTACATGGAAGACTAAAGCATTTAAAATTTCTCATGTCAGAAATCTTCAGCCCTAGATTCTTAAAATAACTCATTTCGTTCTTGACAATAGAAAAGCCCAAGCTGTGGTTGTCTATTCATTTACTAAAACAAAATAATGGTTCTAAAGGACAGTGCTCAATGTTTAAAGGTAAAGGCACTAATAGAGCAACATACATTTTCAGTAAAAATTAAAACAAAATTATATTTAATTCATTAATTATTTCATAAATGTTTCCAATTCTTTAACAGATTAAATGTAATACACATTTTCTCATATAGATCTTTATGAATTGCATAATGAACTTTATAATGAATTAATTTATATGAAATATAGACTATATTAAGTGGGTACATTACTGTTTAATATTCACACTAATGCTGTTAAATGCAGTACTTGAGCAGGCTGTAACCTTAATTATTTATGTAGTTTAACTGCCACTTTCAATAAGCTTCTATTATCAAAATATGTCAAGGTTAATATTAAATAATCTAAAATTGTTAAAATATGCATTTCTCTCATTTTGCTTCCAAAAATACATTTTATTCTTTTATTTGTTAAACAAAAAGGAAAGGAAGTCACTGTGAAGCTTGATAAATACTAAAATCCATATTATGACAATTTAGAAATCACCAAATTGTATAGGTTTTTGAAAATTTCAGGATTATATAAAGATACATTTTATCCTATCATTGAAAATTATATTTTTCTACAATGCTTATAGAATTATAAACATTAAGCTTGTTTAGATATGGTTTCTAGATCTATGTTCTTTAATTATTCATATTTTAGTTGGCAGATTTTTATGATGCCAATGAATCCCATCTTGTGAAAGGTGTTTTGGAGACTTACACTGAGGACCTGATGAGCTAATCATCCCTGAAGGAGTGGGGATGTCATTACAATATAAGTTAGCAGCGAGAAGCTGGATTCTGACCACCAAAATTTGTCCAGAACAAGGAAAGATCATCCACATGTACTCTGGATTTCTTTTCTGAAGTATTCTGCAGGATCCAATTTGTTTGTGGTCAGTTGGTGAATTGAACAGTTAGTAGTGGATTCCATCTAAGCTCACTGTTGTAATATAGCCTATATGGAAATAATGTTACTTTTGGAATCACCTTTTTATTGCTTTTCAAATATTAAGAACCTTTGGAAGAGTAATTTTATTCTGTTTTAAGATTGCAATACAGAAACATGGACATAGTCTGAAGGTGTAGCAGATAACTGCAGACAGAAATATAATTCAAATGCATAGCAAAGAGTGCTTGCCTGAAAAATGCTGATTACAAGGGTATTTCTGAACAATGGATTCAGAAGTTAATTTTACAAATGTCTGCCATCATAGATAATGTGCAGATGATGTTAGGGAAGAGGAATAACTTCTATCAAACAAGACTTAAATTGATTTAAACCTAGAATTAAAAATGACAGGTTACAAGAATGATCTAAAAAACAAAATATAATGGATATACAAATGAAAGTGGCTAGTAACAATTAGAAAGGATGTACAAATAACAATTTAGAAAAGTGACTCGGATAACTTTCCTATATTAGATTACAGAAGAGACCTGTTAAAGTTTGAAGGGTATGGTGAGAAGGGACAAAGAAAATTGAAAAAGAAATCAATTTCTAGAATATTATTTGAAGGGACTAAAGTCCAAGACTGTTAAAGGGAAGGAATATAACATGGCTTTATTGGATGTTATTTTTAGTAACCATCATAATTATTATCGGAGTTGGAAGGGAACTTGGGAGTCTTCTAATCCAACTCCCTGCTCAAGCAGGAGACCTATACCACTTCAGACAAATGGATGACCAGTCTCTTAAAAGCCTCCAGTGATGAACTACCTACAACTCCTAGAGGCAAACTGTTCCACTGGTTGCTTGTTCTCACTGGTAGGAAAATTTTTCTTAGTTCTAGGTTCAGTGGTGGGATTCAGCCAGTTTGCACCACTTCAGCACAACCGGTAACTATTTTTTTGTTGCCCAGGTCCAGAATGGACATCCGGAAGTGGCATCCACACAGATAACCGGTTGTTCATATATCTGAATCCCACCACTGTCTAGGCTGCTTCTCTCTTTGTTCAGTTTCCAACCATTGTTTCTTGTTTTGCCTTCTAATGCTTTAGAATAGTGCTTTTCAACCCATGGTACACATACCACTGGTGGTACTTCAGTACCTGACAGGTGGTACGCGTTCAACAGGTTGAAAGGCACTGTTAAAAAAAAGTGTAAAAGTGTAGTGAGGGATGAGTTGAAGCTGCAGCAATGCCGCCCAGGCTGGTGGAATCAGCTAGAGCTGCAGTATTGCCGGGGCTCTGCTGAACACCCAGAATCTGTGTAGGGATCCAGCTGATTGGCACATGGCTCCAGCTGATTGCACTTCCAGAAGCAGCTCGCAGTCTTGGGGAAAGGAGTCAGCTGCAGCTATAACAAAGAGAAAAGGAGGAGGGGGAGAGAGAGGAGAGGATATAA
>NW_015389449.1:10532-28696 GCF_001527695.2 Protobothrops mucrosquamatus | reverse complement strand
CAGGCTGGTGGAATCAGCTAGAGCTGCAGTATTGCCGGGGCTCTGCTGAACACCCAGAATCTGTGTAGGGATCCAGCTGATTGGCACATGGCTCCAGCTGATTGCACTTCCAGAAGCAGCTCGCAGTCTTGGGGAAAGGAGTCAGCTGCAGCTATAACAAAGAGAAAAGGAGGAGGGGGAGAGAGAGGAGAGGATATAAAAGGAGGCGGTTTTGGAGGGAAAGGGAGAGAGAAGGGGATGGAAAAAGAGAGACCGAGAAGAGGAGAGGCTTCTTTGAGACAAGCAGAAGGAGAGAAGGGGATAGAACAGTGCAAAGATTAATGTCAGAAAAACAGGCACAAATTTCCCATTGAAAGTGTGATAAGAGTACAGATAGTCCTCAATCTACAACCACAATGGAGCTCAAAATTTATGTTGCAAAGTGAGAAATCTGTTACATGAATTTTGTCCCATTTTATGACTTTTCTTGCCACATTTGTTAAGTGAATCACTGCAGTTGTTAAATTGATAACACAGTTCTTAAGTGAATCTGGTTTCTCCATTGACTTTGCTTGTCAGAAGGTTGCAAAAGGGGATCACATGACACTGGGACACTGTGACCGTCATAAATATGAATCAGTTGCCAAGCATCCGAATGTAAATCACATGATCCTGGGGATGCTGCAACGGTCATAAGGGTGAAAACTGGTCATAAGTCACTTTTTTCAGTGCCGTTGTAACTTCAAATAGTCACTAAGCGAACTGTTGTAAGTGAGGACTACCTGTAGTTTATAATTTTTTTCCTCTTTTTTTGGTCATCAAGTTTTTGACATCTTGCTAGGCAACTGGTGGTATTCGAAAATATTGCCATATCCTAAAAGTGGGACAATCGGTGAAAAGGTTGAAAAGCCTTGCTTTAGAAAACACTTAATGGACTTTTGCTGACCAGAGATGAATGCTGGGTTTTAGTTTTTGTTTATAGATAGTGTATGAGATGAAGAAATTGTTTGTTGTATTTTAAGAGAAGGTGATAAGTTGTTAAAATTGTCTGTACCTGTGAAGAAGGGGAAAGTTATTTCATTATATATTTCTTTTTTTCTTCTTTGCTATACTCTCATTTTTTTCTTTCTTTTCTATTTTTCTTTTCTGCTGCTGGAGCAAGTCTGCAATTATCAAAGAGAATATATCCTAGTATCCTAAAGTTAGTTATCAGCTATTTGCCCTGATAATATCAGTAAATCTACCATCATTACAGAGGTAGTACTATTTCTTGTATTCTGCTGAATTGCTGCCTATTTTTGCTGTCACTTCAAAGCAATATACCTCAAATCCTCAGTAACATCTTGAAGCCACGAAACTGCTATTTTACTTGTTCACAGCCTTTTCTCCTCATTTGTATGTGCAATGGTGGATACAGCAATGAGCTCATTATTAATGACGATACCAATTCCAATAGACTATGAAATTGGTTTGTCATGGACTGCATTAGGCTCTGACTATTGGCTCTCTTTGACTCATGCAATGTTTGGAATGGCAATTATATCATTCTCACTGAGAAATGATGTTAAGGATGCTCTTACACTTCTACATATTTTTGAAAGTCCTGAATTCCCCTAAAAACCAACAGTTTCCATAGTGATCCAAACTAGTTGCATTGGTTGCCTAGTGACAGAGTTTACCAGTACCCTACATTGCAGTATTTTCTACAAGGAAATAGTTATGCACAGGCATCCAAATAGATGCCATTTCTACTGTTACCTCCCATGTAGTAATGGAAAATGTATTATTTAATGTGCATTAATGTATATTATTCCGTATTGGAGCACTGATACATAGGCAGATTTCATTACTTACTTGCATTGTGTACTGAGTTACAGATATGATTTTGGAAAAAGAATGTAACATTCAACAAAATATGATCTGAACTTGGGAAAAGAGGAGAATATTAGAAAAAAGTTAAACTGGTTCCATCTTAACTCTGATTAGTATAAAAGTCAGAAAGTAAAAACTTGGTCAGTCTTTCAAGAATCTATTACTATAGCCTGTATCAATAAAATAGAAATCCAATATATCTTGTGATTTTGTTTCCTGATTTGGTCTACCTTAAAGGGCTGACATGCAGTACATTGACAGGAATGTGTATATGTACTGAATGCTGAATGTGTGATTCAGTGTGTCTTTTTACTCAGTAGCTTGTATTCCATTTTTCTATGCTACTGAAGTCCAGTTCATTTTCTGAACAGACCTGTAGATTCTTCATTTGTGTGTGCACTCATATTCAGGGGCTATTTCAACCATGTCACCTTTGTTCTTCCTTGCCTGCTCACTCCTGGAAATATATAAGCAATGATATGATGACAGAAAGTAATGTTTCTTACCCAAATGGGTCACCACAGATTTTTTTGAACTTAAAAAAACAACCCACGTGGGCATCAAGAAGGGCATCCAGCCAGCAAATGCTCAAGCACCATTCAGTCACCTCGATTCCACCCCCAATGCAAGGGATTGCAGGATTGTTAAAAGAAAAGAAAATAATAATATGCTTCTGCTATAATTAGAGCAGCCTTCACCTAAAGCACAGGTCGGCAACCTGCGGCTCCGGAGCCGTATGCGGCTCTTTGAGCCGCCCCCTGTGGTTCCCAGCCTCCTCTGCCATTTGCAGAGAGAGACAGAAACAGAGAGGGGCACTTGCGCTTCCCTACTTCTCTCTCTGTCTCTCTCTGTGTTTGTGTTTGTGTGTGTGTGTGTGTGTGTGTGTGTAAAAAAGAGAGTAGACTCACAGTGTTCTCCAACAAGCTGAAAAGCTTTTTGGGCAGGACTCCTTCCTTTGCTGCATCTCTGCAGCAGGAAGGGCAGGAGAGAGCTAGCTAGCCCAGCTATGCTGACTTAGGAATTTTGGGAGTTGAAATCCATGAGTCATAAAAGAGCAGAGGTTGCCTACCCCTGAGCTTGTTGGAGAACAGCTTGAAGCCAGCTTGCCAGGTTAGCAGGAGAGAGGGAGAGAGGGGGGGAGAGAAAGAGAGAGAGGGAGAGAGAGAGGGAGGGAGGGAGAGAGGAAAGAGAGAGAAAGAAAGAGAGTGGGGGAAGAGGACTGGCAGACCAAGGGCAGAAAGAGAGAGAGGGAGGGAGGGAGGGAGAGACAGAGACCCTTTTGACATCTAAAATGAAGATAACACTGCATATATCCTTTTTACCTTTATGCATATATCCTTTTTTACCTTTATGATATATATATCATAAAGTTTGGTGCACCCTGTCGGCCCAAATATGGGATAAAGGAATCTTTTGCCTGTATCAGCTCAAACTAGAGCTGTAAAAAAGAATATATGCAGTATTATCTTCATTTTAGATGTCAAAAGGGTCTCTCTCTCTGTCTCTCTCTCCCTCCCTCCCTCCCTCTCTCTCTTTCTGCCCTTCGTCTGCCAGTCCTCTTCCCCCACTCTCTCTCTCTCTCTCTCTCTCTCTCTCTCTCTCTCTCTCTCTCTCTCTCTCTCTCCCTTTTAGATATTAAAAGGGTTTTGCGGCTCCCAGTGTTTTGTTTTCGGTGGGAAAACACTCAAAGTGGCTCTTTGAGTGTTTTCGGTTGCCTACCCCTGACCTAAAGTGTCTAAACAGGAGGCAGTAATAGACAAAGTCCAACCATTTCAAGTAAATTAATTTAATATGTTTTCAGTGTTAGCACCAACATACACCTTGCAGGAAGGAAAGAAAGGTAAAGTGACAATCCAATGTTGAAAATATTACACACTCCTGTCCTGCACATTGGGTGAGATTTGAAGTAAGTCACCAAAAGAAGATGAAAGGAGTAAACTGAAATATTATACAGTAGAGATGTCAACATCCAAGATACGTTAGAAATATTCTTTACATACAGGCGCTTGTAATAGTAGAAGATAAAATTAGATCAGCACTCCAGTCATTACCAAACTGGAAGGCTACAGGAACTGATGCAATATCCACTGAAATACAGCAATCAACAGAAGAAGACTCAGTCAAGGTTCTCACCAAGCTATATCAGCAAATATGGAGAATAACACAGTGGCCAACTGATTGAAATAGGTCAATTTACAAAGATATGTAGCAGAGTATGTTAACTATCTTACAATATCGGTTTCATAGCACCAATGTGGATGCACTCCAATGAGTGCACCATTGGAGGACTCTTAAAAATAGGGATAGATTGTCATGAAGAAAATCTGTTCATGGAATCAAAAACAACTCAGTGGCACATGATTAAAGTAAATGAGACATTGTTAATTGATTTCAGCATAATAACATTGTGCCAAATTTGATCTCAATCCTATTCTTTAGCACCTCAACTAGATCAAGCTGTTGGATTAAAAATAGAGCCATTTTTAGTTTTCTAAATTCTGGATGTGGATAGCTGTTTTCTGCAGCATTTATCTAAGAGAAAGGATTCTTTGTATTTTTATTTCAATAGCAACTGTTTTGAAGTTTTTATGACTTTGTTGTATAACCTGCATATTTGTTTGTCTCCTGCCTCACATAAGTCTTCTGTTTTTAAGAATTCTTTTCTTAAAGGTTAAAAAATTAAGCCATTAGGTTAAATAATTAATTAAAAACTAAACAGTGAGGTGATTAGAAATCCCAGTCTTTTTGAGACTGAGATCAGTATGTGCAATTTGAAAAGTAAAGACAATGAATTAAAAGTAGATATTTTGATCATAATTTGTTCCCAGTTGTGGAAGATTTCTGATTTTAATTCTGTATCTGCAAATCTAAGTGCCCTGGGATACATGTGCATATATGTGAAGGCGGATTAGTAAAACATATGATGCTTCAAACTCACTATTAGTTCTCACTTACCAATCCCAATTGGGATTGGCAACTCTGACACTAAACAGCAGCATCATAAAATGAAATGTCACATGACCATGCCAACTAACATTAGTTACACTGTGGTTGTTAGATAAATTTACCATGGATTCTAAATGCAATGAGATATGACCACAATTTGCAACTTTCTGCTGGTTTTCCAATTGATTTTGCTTTTCAGAAGCCAGAAGTAAAGATCACAAATGGTGATCACTTGACTGTAAGACATTGGAAAGCTGGTGCAAACCCTTTTGGAAGAATCTCCCTAATTGTAGGGAGATGGTAATCTAAATGTATATTTAGATTAGATTGAAGAGTCATGTCTCACATCTGGTAAAGACTGCTGGGATATAATGAGCTCCCTTTGAGTAAAAATAATTCAGCATAGTGACTGAGCTACACTGAACAACTAGCCTCATAGGAAAGATGTGTATTCCTAGATAGAAAGATGTGGAACAGCAATATGAGATATTTATAGGTGTGCACCTTAATTAGAGTCCCATTAATTTGCCACTTGTGTAATTTATATAATGTCAAGCAAATACTAGAGTTTTGGTGGTTCCTTCTAGACATAAAAAGGCACTTAGTGCCCTTCTCATTCCTACCTGAAAAACAAACATCATAACTATGTCATCTGCTGAGAAAAGTGAGAGAATTGCTTATTTTGCTAGAATGGGATGGTGATGATTAGGGATTGTGAATGCCTTTATTATGAAATAGTTGTTGAAAATTAAGATGCTACAGCCTTGCTTTACTCCTCTATGTGTTATAACAACTTCAGAAAGATGGCCCCAGGAACATCTAACTCTCAGAGTTGTATTAAACTAAAGAGACTAGATAAGCAAGAGAAACCTTTTATCAGCAGTAGAGATCTTAATCTGTCCTATAATATTTCCCATTGGATTATGTCAAAGGTTGATTTAAAGTCAACAAAGGTTGGAAACAAGGAACTTCTGGGAGGAGTGGAGCAAAGTATTTTTCAAATGGATGATGAAAGACCCTGTAATGGTCCAAAGTTGATTGTTCCCCTCTGTAGCCAATATGTTCTTCTACAATAACATTATCATTTTGGATCCATTCCAGTAATTTTGTATATAAAAATTTGATGTATAATAAGTAAACTAATGGTCTGGTAATTTGTAGGGTCAAGTCTATTCCCATTATTTTTATGGAATAGTATGGCAGTAGCTTGGCTCCAGTAATATGGGAAGTATACTGATTATGAGTAAATAAAGCAACCAAAATAGGGACACATCAATCTTTTTTCTTTCTTATTAGTTCTGCGGGAATGAACGCTACTGATGTCTTATCCAATTTTAATTGCATAATTAAATCCTTGACATCAGCTGCAGTTACAAACACAGGAGGCCAGACTAGGAGATCATTGTAGGATGTAATCCAATTAAGATTTTCTGACATCCTTTTAAGCATATTTTGAAAATAATTCTTTCAGTCTTCCACAGAAATGTGAGGCAGTGCATCTGTCAGTAAAAGAGTGGTTATTTAGATACCAAAACCAAGAAGGATTCTTAACCTTGGCTGATGCAATTAAATTCCTGCAATCCTCTCTCATACACTGTCTTTTCTTTAATTTTAAAAGATTTTTATACTTTTGAATAACTGAAAGGCACCTGGTAAATTGCTTTGTTGGAACATGTTTAGCACATTGAGGAAGGCTCTTTTTTTATCTCTGATGGAGTTTGTATCATATTAAGGTTTGAACCTCATAAAAGAAGGATCTGACTTGACTGATGGTTTGAAGGATGTGGCTAGTAGACTGATAACTAATAGGTAAGACTGATAAGTAATATTGTTGTTCACTAGAGTAAGATGAGCATATTAGAAATAGTGTATGTTTTTAAAAGACCAGACAGATAGCTTGCCTGGAAGACCATTTATTCTGAATATACCCATTTGTTATAACCTCAATAGGGGAATTGCTATTTCTAAAGACTTTGTTTTGTTTTAAAGGTTTTGTTTTAAGATCTAGCTAACAAATTAATGTCTCTGTTGGAACATCTACTACTAAAAAGATAAAACATTAGGTAAAATAACTCCATGGAATAATTATATAATCTATCATTGTAGCCCAATAATATCTAGCCCAATATACTATATAGCATGCTAATGCTATCCCTCTGGAGCTACATGAGCAACAAATGTAAATTCCCCATTGATATCGCCTTGACAGAACCATATAGCACAGCTAAATCCAGAATATCTACAGTACTAACTGAGCTAAATGGAAACCTGCAAAATTGCAGAATTTATCCCAACAGAAATATGAGATGGACATGAAGCCAAAGCTGTGGGTTCCCACCAAACCTGCCAAATTTGTCACACAGAGACTTGAATTTGGGCAGTAGCTTCAACTGAATAGCTCCAGAAACTTCTATAGTGTGCTCTACATTAGAAAAATAGGATAGTGTGTTAAGTAACTCTGCAAAAGTTAAAGATTGGTTTTCAGAAAGTGTAACACTGGGATGTAAAAGATAACAGGATCAAAAATTTAACAAATAACTTGATCTGACAAGCTCCAGGTAGCTCCTGTTCTGCTACATTAGAGCCAGGATAGATAGCATTAAGAGGACATATTCCTGCTGAGTCTTCATCTACCACAGGAGGGAAAGGGCTGGAGATAGTGGGTCATAAAGATCAATAAGAGCTTGACTGAGGGAATAGTAGCTAGTAAAGTTTTCTTGAGATTATTTAGTGTTCTTGTTCACCCTTAAGCAGGGATGCAAGAACTGATAAGACCAGCTTGAACATCATCTGGCTTAACTTTATTATGCAGAGTCTGTCGATTCCCAAAGTCTTGCTTTGTCAAGGACAAGCATGAAGAAGAGGAAATATTATTATCAAGATATTTGCAGCTTAAGGAGTGATAAAATCTAGGTGGTATGGATATAACCAAATAGATGGTTTTTATATCATAAAAACTTCTACTAGAAAAGATTTGAAATGTGACTAAATATGGTCTCATCTTAAGTGTTATTAGAAGCAAAACAGATTGCTGAAAGGTCAGCAAAATTCATTTGTATGTGGTGAACCTGGGAGCCATTCAACTGCACCTAAATCTATCTGTTGTTACTGGCAATAGAAGAGTTGTCCCAGAGAAAGTATAATTGCTCTTGTAGAAACCCAGCAACCAGAATTGACTCTATTCAGAGAAATATGAAGAGAAACTGTTTTGTTTGAAGAGAGTGGATTTTGCATATAGGGGTTTTGAAGTTATAAGACTATTGGATTATCTAAGACTACCACTATTCATCTCCACAGCAGGTATTGATTTATTAGGTTGTTTTAATTGTTGATTATAGTTGTCAGCTTTATTAGCTTTATTAGCAGGGCAGTTTTTAGTTCTTGGTTCTAAGATATAATTCTTAATTAGGGGTTTAATGAGCTTAATTCTGCTTGGGCTTCAATAAAAGCAGAGAGTTTTCAGTTTACGTTTTTGGATAAATGTCTCTAATTTATTTTACCCTGAATCCTCCGGGAGAAGGGCGGGGTATAAATTTAATAAAATCAAATCAAATCAAATCAAAATCCAGATTGTTATTTATGGAAGCCAACTGGCAGTTTGATCTGTAAAAAGGCATTGCTTTGCCATACATTCTGTTGAAATTTCCCATGGAAGTAACCTCTACCAACTCTTTCTGCAAAGTTTTGCTTTTATTTTTATTCTTATCTTTCTCAAGAATGACAAGTAAGTTGAGAAGGTTAATTGAAGAAGCACAAAAGGATAATAGGAGGAAGTTAAATTGCCCAGTTATTTCTTCTTTAAGATAAACTGAAAGATCTAAGAATTGTTGTTTTGGAAATTCAGTCTGAAAGTCCCATTCAAATGCTGCAAATTTATTAGAAATAGAAGGGGTATATGATCTTCTCACAGATTTATTGCATGAAAAGTGATTATCTTTGGTTGTTTAGGTAAAGGGAGTGTGCGAACAAGAACTATTACCATGTCATTTCTTCCATTTCTTTCATTCTCTTGACTGAAAAGCTTTAATAACCTACTATTTAATTATGGAAATGATTTTATTTAGAAAATTAATTGCTAATACTTTCATCACTTACACATCTTAATAGCTTAGCTGAACAAGCAGAAGAAATAGATGATTTTTGTCATTATACAATGGTATATTTATGGACGCGGGACAATGAAAATGTAGGATCCTTATGGCTGAAATAAAGAGACTTGGACTAACATGAAATAATACAAACCAAGACAGTAGATTAGATCAGTATTTAGTTTTGCATAGAGGTGACTTATAACATCAGTAGACCACAATCTATTGTTTGGTAAGCTAGAAAAAGGTGGAATAGACAACATCACCACCAGATGGATCTGTAGCTGGCTAACAAACCATACCCAGCGAGTAGTCCTCAATGGTACTACATCCACATGGAGAGAAGTAAGCAGTGTGGGGTACCACAAGGCTCCATCTTAGGCCCAGTACTCTTCAATATTTTCATCAATGACTTAAATGAGGGAATAGAAGGGGAACTCCTCAAATTTGCATATGACACTAAACTGGCAGGAATAGCCAACACCCCAGAAGACAAGCTCAGGATTCAAAAAGATCTTGACAAACTGGAACAATGGGCCCTATCCAACAAAATGAGTTTTAATGTGGAGAAAATCCAAGTCTTACATTTAGGCAGGAAAAATCAAAGATATAAGTACAGATTAGGTGAGACCTAGCTCAAAAACAGTAACTGTGAGAGGGACCTTGGATTCCTAGTTCACTTGACTATGAGCCAGCAATGTGCAGCAGCAGCCAAAAAAAGCTAATACAATCCTGGGTTGCATAAACAGAAGCAGAAGCATAGAATCAAGATCATATGAAGTATTAGTACCACTTTATAAAATCCTAGTGAGACCAAACCTGGAATACTGCAACCAATTTTGGTCACCATGCTACAAAAAAGATGTTGAGACCTTGGAAAAAGTTCAGAGAAGAGCAACTAAGATGATTCAAGGCCTGGAGACTAAAACATATGAAGAACGGCTGCAGGACTTGGGTTTGGATAGTCTAAAGAAAAGAAGAAATAGGGGAGACCTGATAGCAGTGTTCCAGTATTTGAGGGGCTGCCACAAAGAAGAGGGGGTTAAATTATTCTCCAAAGCACCAGAGGACCAGGACAAGAAACAATGATTGGAAACTGGTCAAAAAGAGAAGCAACCTGGAATTAAGGAGAAACTTCCTGACAGTGAGGACAATTAACCAGTTGAACAGCTTGCCCTCAGAAATCGTGGGTGCTCCATCATTGGAGGTTTTTAAGAAGAGACTGGATAGTCACTTGTTTGAAATGGTATAGGTTCTTCTGCTTGAGCGGAAGGCTGGACTAGAAGATCTCCAAGGTCCCTTCCAGCTTCTATTCTATTCTATTCTATTCTATTCTATTCTATTCTATTCTATTCTATTCTATTCTATTCTATTCTATCATTAGGGCAGTCATTGTTTATGGGGATTATTTCCCTTGTAAGGTCAAAAATCAACATATAAAATAAAATTACACTCAATGTTACATCACTCCTGTTCTAATATTTTTCAGTTGGAGGGGTAATGTTCCATGGAAATTCAATTTGTATCTACTGTCAGCAGAAGTCAGTCTTGACTTAATTATTGCCATCAGTATGGATAATTGTTAGCCTATAATAGACAAGCTACCTGCTTATTACACAAATTAGGCCTAAATATGATTACCATTTTTGTTTATCTAATATATTATTTTTCTGTTATCATTAATAGCCTCATATCTTGCTTATAATAAATACATATATTCATTGATTTAAGATATATTTAAGTCTACGCTAAACATGGCTATGTCCAGATAAAATCCAATATATAAAATCAGTATCTTCCTTTTAAAAACAGTACGAGCTAAAAAAAAAAGTATTAGAATATGCAGCTCTGATAATACTACTAAACTGGTGGTATCTCAGATGAAATTTCCTAAAGCTGTTCATTTTATAAAAACAGTTATTTAAAATAAAACTTTTCTTTGAAAGATATTGAAAAATAAAGCATGTGGGTTTTTTTTGTAAAAGAAGAGCTTTAAAATAACTCTTGATGCTCAATTTACTCAGGACAATGTATGCCTTATAATTTTCCATTGTTCCCCTCCCTATGGTAATGATATTTAAGTGAGAGAACAACAAAAGAACTTGTTACTGTTGACATTCTTTTACAAGAAAGCTATGATGGAGCTAGAAATAGTTATCAGTAATCAACTTATGGTTAAAGAGAATTATATTCTGCATGCTGACATTGTCTTCTTGATTAGTGCATGGTTAAAATATATTTCCTGAAGAGATGTAATGACTTGATGGTGTTAAAATTCTAAGCCTCCTAAATTGAGAACAAATACATTTCCAAGGTAAATGTTCTCACCCTTGAGAATAGAAGTTAGGATTAAGAACATTTTACATTCATGAAAAAAATGGGACATTATTCAATCATGGTAGTTTAAATGTATATGGATTGCACTGAAATGTCTGCTTGAAATAGGAATAAGCTTGGATTACTCTAACATGCTAAGCTGTATCATGTTCATTTTTTGCTCAAACACTGATTTGTTCAGATGTTCTGTAACCAAAGTTATTTAAATATATCATATTAAATAGTCCATTACTATTAGATCCAGCCACTGAGTTTGTAAGTTTTGAATTATTTCAGCCTTTTTCAAATTGGTGGTTATTTTTTTAATTTCCCAAAATTTCCAACTCTTTAGAAGATATAAGTTCAGGGAAGGTCAGCTAACTGATTTTTCTTAAAATTAAAACCTCCTTCCTCAAAACTTAAAAATTGTGATTATGCAATGCAGTGTTAAATCAGACACTATGATTAACAAAACAGAATTGTAGTGTTCATTTGACATGCTAAGCCAAAGGAAATTTTAGGTAATTTATGGTTAAATATAATAGCCTGGCTCAGATATTATATGATTTGTTTGGTGAGAATAGAATAGAATAGAATAGAATAGAATAGAGCTGGAAGGGACCTTGGATGTCTTCTAGTTAACCCCTCGCTCAAGCAGGAGAACCTATACCATCTCAGATAAGTGACTGTCCACTGTGTAGTCACTGTGGTTTGAAAACCATGTTTTATGGGTTAGCATATGTAAAAGTTATTTCAAGGACTGTCTTTTCCCAGTCACATCTACCCATCCCACCATAGCGGGAGAAAGGGAATGCACCACTTACCCTCTCCTAAGGAGATGCATCTAGCAGGACCAAGAAGAAGGGCTTTCTCCATGGTGTTTCCCTCTCTATGGAACATCACCCCCAAAGAGACAAGATTGGATCCCATTTTGATATTTTTCATGAGCCCCTGAAGACCTGGTTTTCCAACAGACCTGGGGACCCCAGAGTGGGATGGAACTCATCAATTGGCTTATTTGATTGACTGAATGGTGTCACCCAGAAGTGGGGGTTATTGCTTTTTATTGTTTTTTTTTTTACATCTTTGTAAGCCATTTAGAATCACTTACAGTGGCCATATAATTTTTTTTAAATAAATAAACAAAACTTTAGAAAATGAAGAACAAAATTTGGAGCTATGCATTTAAACTTTTACAATCTTCTAACTGATGAAAAAGAGATATAATTCTTTAGGGCTTCTGATGGTTATTCAAAGGGAAAAGAAAATTTCATTTGCTGTTATTTCTGTCTATAAATATGAAAACTAATTTTACTGCTGCCTCTCTATTCATCCTAGCACAGATGTGATTATTTGCTTATTGTCTTTGCAAAGACTAGTGGAAAGTAATTTAACCTTTACATAGTATTAGACAAACATCAGGAATATAATTATATTGCATGATTAAAGTCACAATGGCTGAATTAACTAAGCTAAAACAGAGTAGGATAGTTTGTAGGATTTTATTTTATTTTATTGATAATCTTCCCATGGATGGCATATTATATTAACCAGGTCTCCACATTAAGCCATAGAAGAGTTTTTTGGGCTTGTTATATGAATTCCCTGTATAGGGATTATGGTTTATTAACCTTAGTTTAATGTGTTAGCTAAATCTAATTTAAGATTAAAGGAATGGAGTATTAAGAAAGGTTATTTGAAAGAATACATTGATAAATAACTGATTTTCTTTTCTAAATTCCATGTTATCATACACAAATGATTTTTTTCCCAACTATTTGTCAATCAATCCCAAAATAAAGACTTCTGGTCTCAACTGTTTATTAATCTTTAAAATCCTCTGAATTACTCTATGTATTCTAATTCAACATTTCCAACATATGTTTGAAGTACCATTCTAGAGATATGGGACATATATCAACAGTACATTATTTTATGAAAATTTTCTGTAGGACTATAACATATGTTTGAAGTACCATTCTAGAGATATGGGACATATATCAACAGTACATTATTTTATGAAAATTTTCTGTAGGACTATAACATAGTCTAAATTTTAATCTTTTTTTTTCTTGCTAGAGAAATGTAAATTTAGCCTTTTACTACTCTAAACGGTGCATAAATTCTCAAACCTGGTATAGTCTGAAACAAACATTTTAGGCAAAATATTCATTTTAATCACAAATTCTTCCAGACAATGACAAAAATTGTCATTTTTCTATTGTTATGGCTTGCTGCAGACAACACTGTTTTAGAGATTAAAGTAATATTACAAGTGTTGTTAGGTGCAAAATGCATGTCTTAGTATATATTTTCCTAACAGTGTATTAGAATTAACAGAATAACAGAATTAGTAGGCACCTTGGAGGTCTTCTAGTCCAACCTCCTGCTTAGGCAGGAAACCCTATACCTATACCATTTCAGACAAATGGTTGTCCAGTCTCTTCTTAAAAACTTCCAGTTTTGGAGCATTCACAACTTCTGGAGGCAGTTTGTTCTACTGGTTAATTGTTCACACTCTCAGGAAATTTCTCCTTAGTTCTAGGTTGCTTCTCTCCTTGATTAGTTTCCACCCGTTGCTTCTTGTCCTGCCTTCAGGTACTTTGGGGAATAGCTTGACTCCCTCTTCTTTGTGGCAGCCCCTGAGATATTGGAACACTGCCATCATGTCCCCCCTCATCCTTCTCTTCATTAAACTAGACATACCAATTCCAGCAACCCCTAATAATTTATGTAAAACAGTAGCAATGTAGACCTATCTAATTAAAAAAAATATTAGGCACCAAACATATCATAGAACATAATCAACATTTTTTTTAAAATCAATTAAGTAAGCAAATTTGGGAGTATAATAAAATTATTCATCCTGTTGGAGGAAATTAAAGATAGGAATTAATGAAGGACAAATAGGTAACAGCTGTATTTTTGTCCAGGAGACAAATAACTATTACAAACATTTTCTCCTCACCCACCATATTTCAATTAGCATTTCAAGAAATGGCTTAGTTGCCTGTAGCTCCTGATTTGCACAGCACCAGATATGACCAATCAGTAATAATCAGTACTGTTTTAAGCAGAAGCTTTCTATCTCTCAGTGCATCACAAATATTTCAGAGAGAAACAACATATTTGCAACTACTGAATGTTAATAAAAATCAGATACTCTTCTATAGATTAAGGAAATACTTTATTTACTTAAAGTATTTATAAAGTGACTTTATTACAAAATGCTTCTAGGATGGCTAATTATGAAGATGACCAGTAGAGGTTGTACACTTTTAAACTCATTCTCCATGAACCCATCAACGTGCTACTCATCTAATTATATTTTTTGTCTGAAAGACTGTCAAATAACACGTCATAACCTTTTAAAGTAATGCACTTGGATTGGTAATACAAAGTCTAACTTCTCTATTCTTTAATACATTTTGTCGGGGGGAAACAGTGAAACTGAAGCGGATAAAGTAAATTAAGTTTTCAAATCAGACCTTAATTAATATTTGAGGCTGGAGTGTGACAAAATACTCTAAATCAGTGCATCCCATAATGAAGGGTTTTACACAAAGATCAATCTGTTGCTGAGCCTATAAGATTGAAAAAGGTGCCTTCCATGTGGTAAAAGATCTCCCGTTGTGGCAATTCAAACAATAGCTTCTTAAGCTATTTTAAATTCAAAGGCACTGAGCACTTTATACTGTGCTGTCAAAGAACCATGCTTTTCCTGTTAAGATTCAGTCTAAAAACTAAAAGCAGATAGTAGCAAATACCTTTTAGCAAGCTGAATCAAATACTGTGGACAAAGCAAGAATACCCAGATTTTGTAGCAAAGGGGGATGCAATCTTTGTTGGCCAAACTTAACACTATAGAGCAGGGGTAGTCAACCTTGGCTCTTTTATGACTCGTGGACTTCAATTCCCAGAATTCCTGAGCCAGCCATAAATACATGCCAGTTGCCAAGCATCTGAATTTCGATCACATGACCACAGGGATGCTGCAACAGTTGTAACTATGAAAAACGGTCATAAATCACTTTTTTCAGTGCTGTTGTAACTTTGAACAATCGCTAAATGAATGGTTGTAAGTCACAGGACTGTTTGTATAAAGAATAATTTTAGTTTGTAGCTTTTAAGAACTAGAAACTAAAAAGTCTTGCTAATCTATTGCAAATTAGCCAAAGATCTGTCAATAGATCTGTCCATTCCTGCCCTCTAATTGAAAGCAGCCGTTTTCAGAGATATCTCTGGCTCTCAGCATCATATTTGAAGAAGGTGCTACTGAGGCAGTATTTGAAATCTGATTGATGAAGAAAGATCTTTCCAAATTTCTGCCCTTCATTTCGGGGGTCAACAGTTACAGTTCTCATCACTCATTTTTATTATCTGCTACAAGACCAATACTTATTTGCTCATTGAAGTATATCTATAAAATTATGAACCTAAATAATATCACTTTAAAGACCAAAAATTGGGTCCTGGAGATATGCAAATATTTGGAAACGATTCAACAAGTAGTAGTAGTAAATATAGCTGTTGAATTCTTGTTATAATTGTCAGTTTTGGTACTGATTTGTTGCCTGTTATGAATGTCCTAATTCAGTGGTGGTGAACCTATGGCACGGGTGCCAGAGGCGGCACTCGGAGCCCTCTCTGTGGGCACACATGCCATTGCCCCAGACTTGCCTCCTCCCGTGATCCCCTCACCAGCAGCCCCCCTGGAGGAGTTGCCCCTGAGCGTGGCCCACATGGAGCAGGGCAGCCAAGGACATGGCAGCCAGGCAGTGTAGACAAGACTCTGCCCTCACACCCCATCGTGCACAGTTGATGTTGCGGGGCGCGGGCAGAGGGCATGGCCGCAATGGTGCTGCTGGGCTGCCTGGGTGATCTGCAGTGGGCCCTGGAGGCAGTGAGTGGTCCTGCGGGCAGGTGGGGTGAGGGTGGGGCAGGAAGTGGAGCGGGGGTGGGACCAGTTTTTGGCACTTGGTCTCTAAAAGGTTCGCCATCACTGTCCTAATTGGACTGTAGAGAAATAGGGAGGGAGGTAAAAAAGTGAGGACTAAGTTAAAAATGTGACTGGACTGCAATGACAATCAATTTATTTTGACCCAGATTCACATTTTACTTAACTGACAATATGTTCTCTACACTGCAGCTACTAGACACAGTATGAATTTGAATCTATTTGAGAAAGTTCATTGACCTGAATGGCACTGTACTTCAGCTACCTTATTCTTTGCTTTTTTTATTTGAGATATTTTTACTCCCGCTCTTCCCAAAATGATTAAGAATGAGATACTTTAGAATCTAAAAGTCTTGTTGCAAAGAAGGTAGAAAGAAAGGAGGTCCGAAAGCAACTTAGAGGAACTATCTCAAAGGTGCTTTTTTCTTCAAAAGGCAACTGGACTGTTTTTTTCCCTCAAGGAAGAAGAAGGAAATGTTTTGCTTCACATCCAATGTTTTCCTCCTCCTTCTCCTCCTCCTCCTCCTCCATCACCACCACCACCACCACCACCACCATCATCACCACCACCACTTTCTTCAGAAAAAAACAGTCCAAAAAGGCACCTTTGAGATAACTGTGACCTGGATGACTAAGAATCTCCACAGCACTAATTCCAAGAGAGAGACTCCATATTTTGTAAGGAGGTTTGGATTACTTAATCATGATTGGTCAATTACCTAAATATGGCTGAACTCACATCTCATATTAAACCTAAACCATGGCATGCAATTCTTCATAGTAGACATTGGGAAAAGCTTGCACAGTCCAGTAAATTGCCTAATAAAGAGCACAAATCATTGCAGAAAGTATCCTATATCAACTTGAAACTAAAAAAAAAAAAAAAACTATTTGAAAAAGCTTTTATTTTTATTTTGTTTTTTTCTTGCCAGCTTGATAGAATACTGAAGAATGCCCACTGACTTTCCATGAGAGTGGTGTTGTAGCTATTAAGTTGCTGATCAGAGGTTTTCATTATGATGGGAAGAGTTCCCATAACTCAGGCATGTCAAACTCGTGACGTCATGTGACATTGTGTGACATATCATGACTTTTTTCACATTACCGGCAATGGGGTGGACGTGGTTTTGGTGTGACGCATCCGGCCCATGGACCGGCAGTTTGACATGCCTGCCATAACTGGTTAACAAGTTTGTCACTTTGGTGAAAAACTTTTTCATCATCAGATTCAGTGGGTTGCCTGCTAGACAGTGGATGTTAGAGAAGTCTGGCTTCTTTGGGCGGAACTAAGTTATGTGAGGGTTATGGCTTGCTGACAATATTCTATGGTAATTAGTTTACATAGGCAGCAGAAGCAGGGTAGTACAAGTGAAGCTACAAAGGCAGTCAGAAAGGTACAGAGAAAATTGCATTTGTAGTCTTGCTATATCATCAAGGTCTTCTCAGAAGCATAATGGATATTTTGCACATGGTACAGTCATTAAAACAAACTGATGAAATGACATTACAATTCTCCCTGAGAAAAAGTCATACATATTCCTGACTCTAAACTGTATAGGTCATTGAAAGATTTAATATGCATGCTATATCTAGAGACATGCCTTTATTTTTAATGAGAAGTTAAAGGTCAGAAGTCATATTTTTCTCTCACGCATTCTCATCTGATTTGGAGCTTTTAAACATTCCTTTTGAAACTGCAGGGGGATAAAAACAAAGGAAGCTTAGCATTGCCTATATTCAGTAGCTTAGCAGATCTGTCTTGGTCAGGAGGAAAGAGATGTATTTACCGTATTTATTCGAGTATAACGCGCACACGTGTATAACGCGCACCCCTAATTTTCGATTAAAAATGAAGCGTCATATGCAGAACGTTTTCTCCTCGTACCCTGAGTTGCCATCTAACAGGAAAGGGAAGTGCATCTCGCCAGTTTGGGCCGCCCCCTGTACGCGACGAGGGGACGTTTTTTTTTCTTCACCCTCGCGTGAGCGTCACCCCACCCCAGCCC
>NW_015389449.1:0-9542 GCF_001527695.2 Protobothrops mucrosquamatus | reverse complement strand
TCGCTTCTCCGGGCCGCTGCCTCCCTCGCTGGAGCCGCAGACGGGAGCCCAGAAGCAGCTGAGCACCGCCGCAGCCTCCCAGCAGCAGAACGGCCTACCCCCCCTCCCCTCGCTTCTCCGCGCCGCTGCCTACCTTTCTGGAGCCCGTCACCGCGAACCCGCCGGGAGCCCAGAGGAGATACCTCGAGTATAACGCGCACCCAAACTTTGATTCCTTTTTTGGGTAGAAAATTTTGCGCGTTATACTCGAATAAATACGGTATATATGTGCCAGCAGCGTTCAAGACAGTATGACTGAATCAATTCTGAATAAATTTTTTTACTCTACTTCAGCCCCTGGAAAAAACTTTTTTGTCAGTTTTTTACTCACTTGTTACCTTTTTGGGATAGCTCAATGAAAAATAAATAAATATTATACATACTGTAAATATTCATAACAATATGCTCAGGATTGGTGGTATATATAAACTTATATACAGTTACTAATAAATAAATATGCCCAATGTCTCTATAAGGATCTCACTGTTAGTGTAAAGAATTTACATGCATTACAGAATGGATGATCCAGGAAAAAAAGAGATCATGTAGTTTCTTCTTTTGCTATTCCAGATTTCTTTTTTTAAAATATATTTTATTAATTTTTTTAACATAATCACCTGAATATTTAGTAAACAGCGTTTTGTCTGGGTTTATATTTAAAAACAATAACAATTAATTTCTATAATTCCACAATCCACATAGTAGCTTTCCTTGATTTTCTTTTTCCAACAATATTCTCTTTTATCAACTTAACTTAGTACATTTCTTAGTATTTTGATAGATAACAATTGAATATAAACATTTTTCTAGTATTTCTACAAGTAACAACATCAATATAAAGCTTCTTTTCTAATTGACCATCTTAATTACCTTGTCATAAATCCTGTTTTCAAAGTTCTTATTTAGATTTGTTTTCCCCACAATGTTCAAAACATTTTTACCAGTTAAGATTTTCTCAAAGTTAATTACATTTAAGTATTTAAATCTTTTTCCTCATGCAAGCCATCCCAACAATTTTACATTTCTTATATCTTAAAACAAAAACAAAAAAAGAGAAGAAAAAAGAGAAGGAAATAGTATACTATTTGAAAAACATGTCCCTCTTAAGCTAAAATACATTTATATCCAATTTTTTTCTATTATTTTTAACCATATTCAAACAAATGTTTAATCTTTAAATATTCCATCTAATAAATCCAATCATCTAATCTTTTAAATCTATTCAAAACATTCTTATCAATTGAAATTTTCTCAAAATTACACTTAAGTATCTAAATCATTTCCCTCATACAAACCATCCCAACATTTTTATAATTCTCATATCATAAAAAAAATACTCTGTTACTTGAGGGGCCCATCCCTCTTAAATTAAAATTCATTTATATCCAGAATTTTTCCATTTCTTTACCCATATTCAAGCAGGTGTTTAATCTTTAGATATTCCATCTGATAAATCCCATCATCTAATTTCTTAATTCTAACTTTAGTCTTTTTTTTTTGCCAAACATATTTCTTAATTAGTATGCTCCACTGGACCAGAAAGTCTTCCCATAATCTTGTAGATGTTGTGGGTACAAGAGACAAGTCAAGTAAGATGTTTTTGTAGGAATGTTTCGCCCCTTCCTATTAATTGAAAATCTTTTTCTTTCTTTCTCTCTTAACTTCTCTTATCATTTTTTGTCTCTCAAGTTCTCATAGTTCTCCTGATAGCTCTATAATCCATTTTGTCAAATCTTTTTTTTTTGTCCTCAGACATATTTTGAAATCTTGAAGTGTAGATTATCTTTTCCATATCCGATATTTCCTGCAAGTTTTTCTCCATCTGGATTAAGTCAACCCATTGTTGGGTTCCATCTTTAAATCTCTTTCCTCTGGTTCATGTTCAGTTGTCTGCTTTATTTGATCGCTCTCTTTTTTATTTTCTGAGAGTTGTTTTGTTGTGAGATTAAATTGAAGATGTGTTCATTTATATTTTCAAAGTTGTTTTTAATTTCCTCGTGGTTTGAAGTCATTGTCATTTGTATTAGTTGCAACATAGCATACATTTCCTCCCGGGAAGTAATTGTTTTTTCTTGATGTGTTCTTTCTGCAGATCTCTGATGTTCCATGAAAGCCAAAAATCAAAGTTTTCCTTTCTCTGCAAACAGCTTTAAAGTCATAGTTCAATAAGTATTTATAATCCAGGAAGATCAGTTTTTTTCTAAAGTTTATAGTTCTCGCTTTGTAAATAGCCCAAAATATTTTTTTTCTTTGTTGCAGCTGATTTCTGTTTAGTTAAAACATTGAAAGTCACAAAAACAGTTCCTGTATCAGAGCAGCTACAATTGTATATTTTCATCTACCACTAAATTTCAGCACCAGTTCATTTTTCAGTTTTCAAAACAAGCAATTACTTTCTTCTGTTTTCATCAATAATCTTTTAAAAAGAAAATCTTAACTAATTCCACCAATTTCAAACTTATCCAAATTTAAGTCTTATATTCATTTCATTTCAATGTATTTCTGTCCCCCATAAAAATTTAATTTGCCGCTTCCATCTGTGACAGTAGAGCAAAAGTCCCCCTCCTCACTTTTGGAGGATTTTTGCTTCTTGGGTTTTTTCCCCCAGGAAATCAATTATCAAGTAGAAGAGAGAGAATCGGTATTCTTACCCAGTTCCAGACACATTGTTTACAATCAAGCTTAAATTAGTGCTTTTTGGCTTTGGCTGCTTGTAGCTTGGGCTAGACTATGAAGTGAAGCTAGCCTTTCTTCTGCTGGTTTCTGGAGAGCTTGTCCCGGACAACTGGATCAACTGCCATCTCTCCACAGTCAGCGGGGCACCCCTCCTTCTTTATCGCATCTCTGGGGTGAATTTAGGCCCATTTAGGGTCCCCAAAGAGGAAAACAATAGCCATCAGGTGTGGAGCCCCGTGATCCTTTGGCTGCTGCGCTACTTTTGAAAACTGGAAGCTCCTGCTATTCCAGACTTCTAAGGGGCAAACATTTTATTTTCCCTTTTTTATTTAGTGCTTAAAAAAGCTGCTGTGTCTATATAATTTAAATGGATCTTTTATCAGATAAAGTAATTGGCCTTTTATGTCCTTGCAATATAGCATTATTCCTGGAAATATTTCAAGTTAATTTGAGATAAAAAATTGGTTCAGATCCTTAAGTTAAATCTTGGATTTAAGTATTGCTATTTCCTTTGATAGCAACAGCACTTAGATTTATATACCACTCCATAGTGCTTTACAGCACTCTCTGAGCAATTTACAAATGTCAGCATGTTGCCCCCAACAGTCTGGGTTCTCATTTTATCAACCTGAGAAAGATGGAGGCTGAGTCAACCTTGAGCCCATCTGGATCGACCTTCAGGCCACATTCTAACCACTGGGTCACCACAGTTCATAGTAAACAATAGTTTACTATTTTAACAATAGTAAAACCTTTGTTAAAATTCTGCAATACAACATCACTTCCTTGTAGCTAGCTTATGCAGAAGAAAAATAAGCTAACAGATTAACAAGGAACCTAGAGGGAGGTTAATTATTTGCACTGTAACATCTTGTCTCCCTCTGTTTCAGGTTAAACAAATTATCATGCTGCCTGGGGACACATGGAGATAGATTCAGAACATTGAAAGATCACAGGGCAGGGGGTGAGGAGCACTGGATTAGTAGTTCTAGCCTTGGGAACAGGAGGAAGGCATCTGTTAGGATTTCAAGAAATAGAAGTGAAGTGAGGCAGAAATGTTACACCCATACATCATTGCTCCACTTAATTCTTAGAAGCACTGAAGAACAGCAAAAATCTGCTGAGTTCTCTGAAAATGTAGAAAGCCTTACTATACTATTCAAGGAGAGAAAGTAATGGCTTTATTCCTAGCTTTCACCAAAGTTCACAGATATGTCCAGTACCATAACCATTTTAATTCTGCAAATCCTCAGAAACAGTTTCCCTTAGTTATTCTCATTGCTACCAACCTGAACATGATAGAAAACAAAGCAAAAACTACCAAACATGCACTACTCTGCTTCCAATTGCACTGGTTCCAGAGATTATTCTCCCCCCCCCCCAAAAAAAAAGGAAGAAGGAAGGCCATCACTCCTATTTTACAGGGAAAAAAAGGGAAAAGGTAAGCACTAGTATTTTTTTTATTAAAAGTTTTATAAAAATTTACAATATAAATCCCCATACCCACCCCAAAGCCCCCCTCCGGGAGGGGGTGAAGGGTTTCGACTTGTGTCCCAATGTTTATATTATTAGTATTAGATTGATTGTAATTGGTTGATAAATTCATTGGTTCAGGTATTGTGCGAAATTGAGGGGAAATTGTATTTAAATTTGTTTAATTTTAATTTTTGTTATTATTTGTTTAATTGTTGGATTAACAATTTGTTATGTATATTAATACTACTAATAATAAAATCATATAATTAAAACTAACAAAAATTCCACTATAATAAACTATTAATAATAATAATACTCTAAAATTTACTCATAAGCCAAATGGAACTTTTTAGTCCCATATTTGTTCTGAATATCCATCTTCTCCAGACCGAAATGTATCTTTCTTGTGAATGATCCTTCAAATAAGCAGAAATCTTGGCCATTTCTGCTAAATTTGACACTTTAAGCGTCCATTCGTCTATAGTAGGATGGACGCTTAAAGTGTCAAATTTAGCAGAAATGGCCAAGATTTCTACTTATTTGAAGGTAACCACTAGTATTACCAGCATCCCAGGTTCCCTTCTTCAGGTTCCATGCATTTGTCTGTTTTATTAACATAAAAACAAACCTACAAAGTTGTGAAGGACCGTGATGTGAGACAAAAGTTAAATCCTAGAGGACAAGTTCTCTCCATTTGGGAAATGGACTATTAACAAGCTTTGCAGAATGTAGTGATTAAAGTATTGCAGAAGAAAAGACTAACTATGGTATAAACAGCTGAAATCATCTCCTGCTTTCAGAATAATGCAGAATCCTCTTGTACAGATGCTTTCAGTACTTTTTCTAGTTATTTGTCTTTTTTATTAATCTATTAGTATATATAGAACCAATGTATGATTTCAATTTTTTGTAAAAGAATAGCATTATTGCTACTTTGATAAGATTTCACTTTTATTAACTTCTGTAGTTCAGTCATATAGAGAGAATGAATGAAGATCAAATCGCAAAAAATATATATAAAATGTAAAGGGATTTAAATTCAGTGTTTAAATCAGTGTTGCCTTAAGCTGAGTTGGAATGTTTTCACAAGAAATATTCTTCTCTAGCAGTTGAATAAAACATTCTCTTGAACTGACTGCTCTGAAACTCCACCTATTGCTATGGCTATTTTGTCACTAAATGAGAAAGGAAGGGAAGGGGGGGGGAAGGAAAATAACCAAAGAAAAAAGTGTACTGTATTTACTGTTTTGGACTGTGCCATATAAATTTATTTTGTGATATAAACCACTCTGTTATTTATGCAACCCAATGAATACCTTGATTCTTCCTTGTAGTGTATAATTGTGAATGTGGTCAGAAAGTGTGAGGTCTTATAAATGCATCTTGTAGGCCTGGGTCCTGTTCAATCTCAAGTATTTGATTACTTCAACCAATAAGATAATCTCTCAGTTCTTTCTGAACTGGGCCTAGAATCTTATTTCATTAATAATTAGTTTTCTTTCCTGCCTTTCATTCAGGTACTGAAGGGGCATATAATTAAGGTGACCAACCGTCCTCCTTTAGGGAGGACAGTCCTCCTTTTGTAAGTTCTGTCCTCTCTCGAAAAGTGTCCTCCTACATGTCCTCCTTTTTGATATTTGAAGACTAAAATCTGTAAATCCCCGTATTCGATCGATGGTGATCCGATCCGTTGCGCGTGATGTGATGTATTTGTATTTGACATGACGATTCATCAAGGCTCGGTACAGTGCGGCGAGACGCGATTATGAGATGCATGCGCTCCCCACAGGAGAATTGTTTTGAGAGAGTGCGCCATGTGCAAGAGTGCGCAGCACGCAAGTGGCTTTGTTTACTTTTTACCGAAACACGACACGGCACACACGCACACATTAGACTCACTTTTTTTTTCTTCAATTTATTTGTGTCCTCCTTCTCATTGTAAAAAAGTTGGTCACCTTAATATAATAGTACTCTATCTTCTTTTTTCACCACAAACCAACCTTGTGAAACTGATTGGGTTGAGAAGGAGGGACTGTGTCAAAATCACTGAGTTTCTACAATGAAGGTAGACAAGAAGTTGACTGTTGCTGTTCCTACTCCAACACCATAATAGCGACACTATCCAGTCACTATTTTCAGTTTTAAATATAATTGCAAAGGATGAAAAGCAGATCTAGGGCTTTTGCCTCTTTGGAACTCTCTGGGTGAGTAGTTCTGTTGATCAAATGATTAATCTTTTCCTTTTATTACTCAGTCTATATCATAAATAATTCCAAACACTTTAAAACATTGCTATAATTTGTATTTACAAGTCTTTCCAAACCATAAAGGGAGCTTTTGGATTTGGCTTAATTTAAGAGTGGAAACAGAAATATGGTTAACTTACCAAGATTTATTAATACAGGATGAAGGAGAAATTAAGAAGAAGTTAATCTATTGACTGAAGAAGGATTTAATTTACAATAATTTTCATAAACACAGTTTAATATAGATGAAAGGACAATTGGAACTGAAAAAATATAAAATGGAATTTCAAATGGAATTTCAAATATACAAATAATGAACATGTAACAGCAAAAATATATACAATTTTATTAATATTTGAAATAGAAAAATTGCATGACAATTGCATGCATAAAGATTGCATGACAAAAGGGACTGCTAATTTTGGATATAACAGAGATGGATATTTGGATAGCACGGGGTTAACTGGTTCATAATCTAAGATACATTTTCTTTAAAAGGATATACCTTTGGCATTTGACAGCAGGCAAATTATAAAAAATATATAAAGTTATTTCAAACCAGTGACAGAAATGTGAGGACACGAAGGAACATTTTATCATGCATGACCGGCTTTTGTGAGAAAGCTAAGAAATTCTGGATACAAATTCATGTAATGATGCAAAGGATTTTTAAGGATTTATTTGCTAAGAAAACAAAACCCTCCTTACTGGGACTTATAAATATTGAATAAGAGAATACTTTTGGTAAATTGATACCATAAATGGCAATTGCAGCAAATTTATTATACGGAGGAATAATGAAATTTTCGCTGTAGAGGAATAGATTGTGAAAATGTCAAGAATTTACAGAAATGGAGAAACTGACCTGTTTGGTCAGAGGAACTTTTTTTTTGGGAAAGACTAATAACCTTTTATGGTTTTGGTTGTTGTTTTTTCTGAAGGAAAAAAATGGATGATTTATGGATCTGAATATGACGACTAAATAAAAAGTTGAAGGGACTTGTAAAATACTTAAGAGGGAGAAAAGAACATAAGAGTGTAATTATCTGTTGAAAAGAAAATTGGAAAACATCTGTTTTCTAACTGGTTTCTTCTTCTTTTTTTCTTTTTTCCTTTTCCTTTCAACATTGTTTCAGCATGGTTTACTGATATTACTCAGTGCTTTTTTTCTATATAAAAAAAAAGGTGCCGGAACTCACACATGTCATACAACCAGCCTCGCCTACCCTACAAGGTTCCATCCAAAAAAGGTGCCGGAACTCCATTCTGGGCGTTCTATGAGAAAAAAAACCCTGATATTACTGCAGTTGATTAGAAACACACAGAAGGCACAGAACTCATGATTGGTAAACCACAATGATAGAGCCAATTACAGTCACAAATAAACAGATCACATTTTGGTTTTCTAGTTCCACTGGGGAATTGAAACCAGGATTCAAAAACCTACCAAATTAATTATGTGAATTTATGGAAGCTTTACAATTCTTTTAAAGCAGCAGAATACCATCGCCCTCTGGCAGTGCAGTAGCAAATTGCCTTGAACCTGAGGGGAATCTCAAAGATAAATTTTATTATGTTAATTAAATATGTAAACTATTTAATATAGTAAATATTCTTTATTTTTTCTACATTCTGATATGAAACTAAGAGATCAAAACAATATAGAACTATATGTACATATCACAAATAGAAAGGGATTACAAATAACCATGGCAATAGGCATGAATCCAAGCATGCATTTGAGTAACTGGTTGGTGCATCACTTTTTTATTCTCTGGCTAAAAACATAAAGTGTATCTCTACTTAAACCATCACTGTGTTTAATTTCTAGAGTGGGGGTTTCCAGTAATATCAGAAACCATGTTTAAACAATGTTGAAAGGATAAGAAAATGGGTCTTAACTATACCAAAGGCAAGATCAGTTAAATTCCATTGCTTTCAGTGGGAAGGTCTGGAACAAATACTGTTGGTGAAAATTACCTCTGCATAGTATTGCCATCTTAAATATACGTGACAAGGTAGTAATCTTGAGTACATTTACTTAAGATGAAATTATACTGAAATCAGATGCTCTTGCTTTTCAATAAATATAAATCAGGTCCTTTGATCTGATCTGGGTATAAGAAAAAAAAACCCAAAAGACAGTTAGAACTTCAATCCTTATTGTATTTGAATACCATTAGTACAGAAGACAGGATATAGAGCAGATAAAAATATTTCATGGATTTTGGTTACATTTTTTTTAAATTTCAGATGCTATGCAGAAGAGGTTCACTTTGAAGCAAGCAATAGCAAAGGCATGCAGTGGTATACATTTTATATTCACTCTTTATTTTTCCTCCCTCTGGAAATAAGAGATTACTCAAATGATAGAAAGATGCCAAATAAAAAATATATCTGGCCAAGTAATCATACAATAACACATTTTCATGCTCTGCATTATATTATTTAAAATATTGCACACAACACCATTCTGAGACTTTTTCAGATATAGAAATTATCAAGTATTTTTATCTTGTAGATCTCATTCTACATCCCTTCTTGACAATTTGTTAATATATAAAGTTAGTCATCATTAGAGATAGAAAATCTGGCTGAAACAAATAATGAAATCCAACAAGCCTTGATGTAATTTTTCAGTCTTGGAATAGTTACCCAACCAGAAATATTCATTTTAACAACACTGATAACAAAATAGAATATAGTTGTTTGCTTCATTACAGTTGTATCAATATTGACCATAGCTTGGCAGCTTCCTATATATAGTGGTACATTGGTACTCAACTGCTTTGAAACTCATTTGGTACTCAACATATTTTGATGTGAAAATTTTGTCCAGGTCATTGTTTGTTTGGTATTCAACGAACAAGCTAGAACTTGTTGGGGTTGGTTGCCTTATAACTCACTACATTATTTCTCATAGGAAAAATTTGATTGATATTCATCATTTTTGGTATTCATTGTGCCCCTCAGAACCAATTAAACATGAGTACCAAGGTACCACTGTATTAAATATTCCAAGTTCTTAATGCTGTACAGGACAATTGTATATACAGGTCTGTATTCAAAAGAAACAGACATCCCCGATTTGTTACCTTTTAAATA
>NW_015389448.1:123614-144583 GCF_001527695.2 Protobothrops mucrosquamatus | reverse complement strand
CCAAGCAAGGCTGTCCACCATTTTTTTTGTCCACCATTTTTTTTTGCCCGCCATTTTTTCCCCTTTTCCGGCGGGTGCCTTACCTCCCTTGGGCTGGGCCAGCTGGTGGTCGGCCTGTGAAGGCAATCTCTGCCGCTTGCCAGCTACGCCTCGGCCGGCGCAGGGGGCGGAACCACACATGCACGGCGCTCCCGGGCAGGGAAAGTCCTCGACTTACGACCGGTTTAGTCCTCGACTTACGACCGGTTTAGTCCTCGACTTATGATTGGTTTAGTCCTCGACTTACAACCAGTTGGGGTCGTGGCATTAAAAAGGTTGAGAACCACTGCTTTAGATAGAAAATAGGGGAGAAAGGATGGTCAGTATCATTTTATGAGGAAGTAGCAAATAAGTTTCATTATCCTGTACACTTCTGTCTCTTAGTAAGGGGTTTGGAGTCTAACAGACTTTGGAAGACTTTGGAAGCAGTGTAAAGGTTCAGGAAGGAGAGATTTGGAGCATGAAATATTGTGAAATTGAGGCAAATTTGTTGTCAAGGATGTGGTTTAGGGTTTCTGTGAAGGCAATCTCCCTATTACTTCTTGATGAATATCCCTACCTGATTTTGCTGTTAAATGACTTGGTGTAACAAGAATATTGGGGGTTTGGTAAGGGCATGATAGAAGATGGCTGACCTGTGGCAGTGGCATCAGAGTCTTAAGAATAGGAAGAGGAATGGCAGGAAAATCGCTAATGCAAGATTGCTATCTTGTAGAGTTCAGTTATATCTGGAGGCCTATGAGATAAATGTTCTATTGAAATCAAGTAAGGTAATGCATTGGTAATATGGTGGCTCCTTCAAACCTCAGTTCTTTAAAACCTAAGTAATGCAGAACCATTTCTGGGTTTTAATTCAAAGTGTTAATGCAATACTATCAAATAAAATATGGGAAAGGAGAATGGGCCATAAGTGAATTTCCTGTTTAAACCTAGCTTAATCATGATTTCTTCTCTCCAAAGAACTCTGGGGTATGCAGTGCTATTAAAGAGGAGCTCCATTGTAGCAGGTTTCTGAGAATCTTTATTAAGCTACAATATCTTGGATTTTATTATGAAGGAAGTCTTGACATTTAACCTGGTTTAACTGCACAGATTCCAGCAGTGACCACTTATTGCATTTAAAAATTGTTCTTATGCTCACACTCCATTCCCACCAGTTGTGGCTTGTTCACAGCTATTCTAACATTTTTAAGAAATGTATTTACCCAGTGCCACAGAGCCAATCAGTTTTTGAAATCTCAAAATTGCTGGAATTGGGTATGTCTAGTTTAACGAAGAGAAAGACGAGGGGGGACATGATAGCAGTGTTCCAATATCTCAGGGGCTGCCACAAAGAAGAGGGAGTCAAGCTATTCTCCAAAGCGCCTGAGGGCAGGACAAGAAGGAATGGATGGAAACTAATCAAGGAGAGAAGCAACCTAGAACTAAGGAGAAACTTCCTGACAGAACAATTAACCAGTTGAACAACCTGCCTCCAGAAGTGGTGAATGCTCCAACACTGGAAGTTTTTAAGAAGAGACTGGACAGCCATCTATCCGAAATGGTGTAGGGTTTCCTGCCTGTGCAGGAGGTTGGACTCGATGACCTCCAAGGTCCCTTCCAACTTTATTATTATTATTATTATTATTATTATTATTATTATTATTATTATTATTATTATTATTATTATTATTATTATTATTATTATTATTATTATTATTATTACTACTACTACTACTACTACTACTATTATTATTATTATTATTATTATTATTATTATTATTATTATTAGCCTTTCCCATTCATTTTCAAGACTTTTCTACCATTGGGTTGCCATCCCCTTCAAAAACATTTGGCGGAAAAATATGCTCTGGAATTTTAAAACCTGTAGCTGGAATTTTGGACTGAGGCCATATTCTTTAAAATACCAAATGCAACATCGCCATTGATGATTATTCTTCATTCCACTCCTATTTTGGGATGGGAGCTGTTCCTTGTTCCTGTGGCCAGAAAGGAAATGGGGAAAGTTGTATGTTTTTGTTTTATGGGAATGAAACAATTCTTCAGAACCAGTGCTAAACAATTGTTGATTTTTAAAGAAAGATTACATTGAAGCTGAATTCTTATCTTCTGTGGTTTGTACTTTCTGGTAACAAAACATTAACCTACTTCTGAAGCTGTTTTTGAATATTTGTCTTGAAAGACAGTGATGGCTCATCAATAACTTGCTACGAATATTTAGAAGAACTCTTGGGATTTTACTCCTTGAGCTGGTCTGACTTATTTTCTTCTGGTAGCTGACAATGTGCTTAAGATGGCTGATTGATTTGGTAGGCCTTCTCTACTATCTCCACTGCTTAGAAATCAGCTAAATGGTTTATTCTTTAAGGCTGAAAGTAACACAATATAGGCTTTCTTTGTCTTTCTTACTAGAGGAATGGAAAGGAAAGAAGTTTCAAGCGCAACTTTCCCTTTCTATTTGTCTTTCCTAAAGGCAAAAATTTGGAAGTAGGGAGGAAAATTACTTGGGGGCCTTGGTGGTTGATAAATGGAGAAGAGGTTCAGAGCTATTGGTTAATTGTGAGAAGAATTCTATCAGTGTATTTATGGTTCTAGGATTTTTTCCCCCTACTTTAATTTACTGTGTATTAAACTCCTAACAGATCATATAATTGTGCAAGAAACAAATACAGTTTTTTTACAATGAGGACACAAATAAATTGAAGAAAAAAAATTAATTATTAAAACTGAAACAACAACATAAGCAAATAAACTTGTAAATAAAATTATACATATTTGGAAATTATTAAATAGATAATGAATTAATAAAATGTGAATTATTGTGCTCACCTGTGTATGATTGAATATTCACTGAGAAAGAAGTGAGTCTAATGCGTGCGTGTGTGCCATGTTGTGTTTCGGTAAGAAGTAAACAGCCACTTGCGCGCGGCGCACTCTCTCAAAACAATTCTCCTGTGTGGAGCGCATGCAGCTCATAATTGCGTCTCGCCGCACTGTACTGAGCCTTGACGAATCGTCATGTCAAATACAAATACATCCCATCACACGCAACGGATCGGATCGGCATCGATCGAATATGGAGATTTACAGATTAGTCTTCAAATATCGAAAAGGACATTAGGAGGACACTTTTCGAGAGAGGACAGAATTTACAAAAGAAGGACTGTCCTCCCTAAAGGAGGACGATTGGTCACCTTAACAGTTACTAATGTTCATTCTCATGGTCCAATTTATCTGATAAAAAAGTTCAGGTGTAGTATATGTTTGCACAGGGCTGTAATATTTGGAATATGTACTTTAATAACCTCCTGGCACTAATGTCCTGTGAATTTCTATTGGCCTTATCCTTGATTACGTAGTTCACAATTTATACTGGTTTACTAGACCAAGTAAGATTGAACTTGTATTAAACTGACCCTTAATAACTTGGCTAAAATTGAGGAAAATTATTGCAGATCACTTGGGCAGTATTAATTCAATAAAATGTTACATAACATATTCCTGAACTGTTTAGAAAAGCTGGAAAGAAATGTAAACAAAAATGATGGACCAGGAGTGATGCCTGCTTGCCATCAAACAATGTTTAGACTTATAGCCTTAACATGCCCTGGGACCTTTGGCATTAGTAAAGTTCCGAAGCAATGAAATAAAACCTCTAAAGGTGACCATTGTTACATAAGGGATTAACAAGACTTAATCAGCCTGTTAGTTATTTTGATATACTGTTATTTTGAAAGTGAGTTCCCTGAATATCAAGCTAGCTAGTGATGGTATTGTGAAACTATCTTTGTACTGAATCTGGTTGCAATAAAACAATTTGCATTGTGTTTCTATTTTAACTGAGGTATTTTTCCTATGGGATCAAAGAGATCTTTGTAGGTCATATCAGAATTCAAACAACCCTCCATTACAAAATCTGGTTAATGAACTATTGCATCTACCTCTTTATTAGTAGGCAACAACCTTTAGAGCTTGTTGTCACAATGGACTACCATGGGATTTCTGCTTGCTTTCACAATAGTAACCATAATGGATGTGACCTCATGCAAACACACACAACCAACTGCTGTGGTCTTTTCATCTTCATCCCTTGCATAGACAGATGAACATAATTTGAAGCAAACCTCTTAGTCATCTACATTTTTTATTTTCAAAAAATGCCATGAGAACTATTAGGACCTGGAGGTATTCTTGTGAATAAAGGTGAGACTAGAGGGCAATGTTCTGCTTTTCCATGGGCATTTCTTTTTAAATAAAATATGGTTTCTCTATTTTTTTTTAAAAAGTTGCATAGTGCCGGGAGGCCTTTGGCTCAAATGAAAACATTTAAGCTCCTTAGTGTTCATATGGATGTCTACGCACTTAATCCACACAAGGATCAAAATAAATCCAAATTGTCTGCTAATATATTTTGAAAGGTGCCAACTTTGCAAGGTAGTCAGAGTAGAAGTGCACCCAGATGAAATAATGCCGTTTCATTGAAGATTACATTAAAAGAATCTTGCAAGACTGAAAGTATTTTTCCCTTCCTCTCTTTTTAGTCCCTGGAAAACTAGAGAGCGTCTCTTCTAAACGTTTTGCTTTTCCCTGACCTGCAGACTGAGCTATTGCCTAAGCTGCAGGTCTCCCTCCGGTCTCCCAAGGTCATTCCTATATATCATCATAAAAAAGATATTCAAGACTGAAATTAGAATAGAGTTACTAATTTCTGAAATAAATATATGTAGCAGAAAGTGGCTCCTTTGAGAAACCTCATCCAATTTTCAAAAGCTTGGAAGGCCAAATATTAAGGTTAAGCATGCCTGCTATTAATAGAGGTAGATATTTTTCCAATCACATGGCCTTGAAACTCAAAGGCCATACTTTGGGGGTGGGGGTGGGGTGGCTTGGGGATCTCCCAATTTCACAGTCAGTTCATGGGAGGGTATGCAGGAACTTCCTCTAGCCTCTTCTGACTATTATGTCCTTTGCTTTTTATAGTGCTGATGTTTCCTGTTTCCTTAACGTATTTAGAACTCTTTTGATGGAACAGAATGTTTATCATATAGGCAAGGCTGCCTGAGAGCAATTATTTTTAAAAGAGGTTTTAAATACAGTTGATGATTAAGACACCTATAATCATAATGTGAAAGGAAAGGAAAGCTAAAAATAATTGACTCCAACCTTCTGTTTTGTTTTCCAATCATTACACTGCATATTACTTCCTCCCTATAGATCAGTGATGACGAACCTTTTAGAGACCGAGTGCCCAAACTGCAACCCAAAACCCACTTATTTATTGCTGGGTGCCAGGTGGGCGTGGCCCACTGGGTGGGTGTGGCTATGGTGGTCATGGCAGACTGGGTGGGTGTGGTCACCTCGATGTTGCTCGTGGGGAGGGATGCCTGTGGGAGACGGGCAGGGTTGGAGGAGATCCAGGGGGTCTCTGGCAGGTGGGGCAGTGGGCAGGAGGCTCATCCTGTGGGGTGAGGCGAGGCAGGGTGGAGGTGCCATTGTCGCAGGGCAAGGCGAGGCAGGGGCCAGGGTGGCTGCTGCCTGACACCATCAACCCCCGCACACAGAGACCAGCGAGCACATGGAGGCCGACAGTGTCCATCAGCAGCCACAGCCTGCCGGCCCCTCGACTGGCTCACTCTGGGGCTCCGCAGCCCACCGCCAGCAGTTCAGAGAAGCCGCCTCTGAGCTGGACGGCTGGCTGATCGACAGCTGAGGAGGCGATGCAGTGGGTTGTGCCCGGGAAAAGGAGAGCATGCGAGCCAGGAGAGACAGGATGGGGGGGGGGAGGAAAACCAGCCGTGCTGGGATGCATCCGGCCACATGGGACCTCAGCAAGTTAGCGGGCGGCTGGTTGAAGAGGGACGGTTGCCATCTCTGGGGCATGGCACGTGTGCCCACAGAGAGGGCTCTGAGTGCCACCTATGGCACGTGTGCCATAGGTTCGCCACCACTGCTATAGATATATTTACTTGATTGTGATCATTTGTCTGCTTTCTGTTCTGATCATCCAGGATCTTCTTGAATGGACACTACAGAATCATGACAGTTAGTTGGGGGGGGGGGAATGTAGCTTCCAAGGACAGTGTAATGGTATATGGGAAGGAACTTGGGAGGCAAGGGGAAGAGAATGCTGCCTAGGGAATGATCACAAAAAGTGTGTGTGTATGGAGGGTGTGTGTGAGCCCGCACCTGAAAAATGGGTAGAGAAAGACATTTAGAAAGGATCTGCTCCTGCTTATTAAGTGATAAAAGGAGACAGTAGGAGATTTGTGCTTTCAGTCTTGCAAAATTCTGTTGATGTAGCCTTACAATAAAATCACTTTGTCATGTTTCCTGTCTGACAGTGGGAGGCTGACAGACAGTGCCCCCCCTTATTTATTTATTTGCTTGCTTATTCATTTTGATTTGTGTCCTGCTATTCTGCCCAGAGGTCACCTGTACTTTTGCTATGGTTTTTTTTCAATAGGAAGCACTGTCAACATAGTTGTATTAGTACTGTTAATAACAACACCAACACCAGTACCAGCATCAGCACCACCACCACCTTGAATAAAGCTGCCAAAGTGCTTTGGTGGTGGTGGTGTTGTCTGGCTCAAATAACATATTATGGAAGTTAAGATCAGCTTATCTGTGGGCAACTGCTATCACCCATGGTGTGGCACCACATACCGTAGAACAGCAAATATATAACTGTTAGGTTTTGTGTTACTGTTGTCCTTTACCTAAAATATTATTTAATTCATTCCCTGACTTAATATGGCATATATATTTATAAAATGTCTTCTGATTATTGCTTTTCCTTCCTTTTTTAGTAGACTAATTTCTTTTACAAGAGCATTTAATTCTTTCAATAATGCTAGCATTTTCTTCACATGCAATCAATTAAATGTGTCAATTGCTACATAGAATGTGTGGTTTTAAACCTAAGGGGGGCATCTCCAGAATGTCAACTCAATGCATAATACAATTATGTGCTGAAATACAATTAATGTGTGATGTCGGATATGGAATGGTTTATTTCCTATGAAAATTCATGTGAAATTCAGCTGTTTTAAGATTTTTCTCTTTATTTTAGATTTCAAATCATATTTATTTATAATAGTTATGTGAAATGATTATTTTTAAAGCAATCCCAAAGTTAAAAATACAGCTAAAATATTTAACCCACCTGATTACAAACAGTTGAGGTAAAAGTAGTTACATACCATTAACTATAAAAAACTGTAAGAAAATCTATAAAATATTTAAAACCACAATTCCTCAAAACCCTGAAAATAGTACCTTATCCTCCAGACACAATTCAACACCTGGTGAATATATATTCTTTAAGATGGCATTAGACCTTTAGAAGTCTCCATGCCAGCGTTGTTTGAATGGCTGTGAATTTAGTAATTAAAGCCATGTGTAAATTAGATTTTTAAAAAGTTGTGACTTTTGCAGCTATGTGTAGTGCTGTATGATAAGTAAAATCAAATTAGTTTGCTTAAAAAATGCTACGCGAATATGCGCACTTCATCATTTTTAAATACAATATGACATTTGTATTGTATGATGCTGTTGCTTAATCATAGTGCAGGGCACATACCCTTTAGTATCTGGTATTTTCTAAATAGGGCTTTGTGATCCTGTTGCACACTATATTGCTTTTTTGACTATTAGATATGCTTTTGATTCTGAAGACTTTTTCTTTTCTTCCCCCCTTTGTAATATGTAGCCAGGACTTCTGCCTGTTTGGCCCAGAAAACTTTTGAATTTCAAGTGACTTCATTGGCATGAGAGTCCCTCCTGTCCTCTGTTTTTAAAGTTTCTGGAGTGTGCCTTGCCTCAACCACAGTTCTCCATTTCCTCTCTTGATCGTTCTAGTAGCTGACTTGATCCTAGACATTCTGCACTTGCCAAGTGTTGCATTCTTTCCATACACTGTCATTGATTTGTGGGTCTGGCACCACTGGTGGCAGGCTGGCCTCCAGGGAAGCCCTTTTATTTGCCTTCAGCAAAATTATTTCTTTAACTGAATGTTTGAGAGTTTAACACTCAAGGGCAGCAATGTTACGTGCTCTATCTGTGTATATCTCTCCTCCTCCCCTCCCCCAAATTCTTACATTATGGACCAGGGGGATTGGAGAATCTTGATGCACACCTGTGCCTGTACTGACAGCCGCTATGTCAGCCAGCGAAGAAGGGCTGAGTGAAAAAAGATAGTCTGACTGACCTATTAGCCATTCACACATTATTAGTTAGATAACTGATTCTGAGGTCTGTTATTTCCTTTTAATGTATGTATCTTTATTTTTCCCTGAACTGGAGATCAGAGATATTCTTCATCAGGCTTTAAACCAGTGGTTCTCAACCTTTTTAATGCCGCGACCCCAACTGGTCGTAAGTCGAGGACTAAACCGGTTGTAAGTCGAGGACTAAACCGGTCGTAAGTCGAGGACTACCCAACCGGTCGTAAGTCGAGGACTTTCCCTACCCGGCAGCGCCGCGCATGCGTGGTTCCGCCCCCTGCGCCAGCCGAGGCGTAGCTGGCAAGCGGCAGAGACGGAGCAGGCCGACCACCAGCTGGCCCAGCCCAAGGGAGGTAAGGCACCCGCCGGAAAAGGGGAAAAATGGCGGACAAAAAAATGGCGGACAAAAAAAATGGCGGACAGCCTTGCTTGGCGACCCCCGTGAAATGGTCGATCGACCCCAAATGGGGTCCCGATCCACAGGTTGAGAACCACTGCTTTAAACTGATGTTGATGAATCCAATAAAAAGAAAGGGAACAGTAGTGGTCAAAATTGTGGAAACCTTTTGGGAAAAGTGTACATTTGAGGTTTGATGGCTAATAACACCACTTTTGTTTGGAGTAGTACCATAAAATTATATATCAATGGAAAGATAATTTAATCAAGAATGTAATGCAATAACCTTTATGAAGGATTTGCTATTAGAATAGCAGTTATAAAGAAGAAAAGTGAAACACGTAGAAAAAATGAGATATACAAAAATTATTACCATAGAAAAAATGAGATATACAAAAATTATCACCATGTCAGTTAATACTTAGTTGGGTAAGCTTTAGCATGAATTACAGCCTTACAACATTTTCCCATGGAGTGAACCAAGTCCTTTAGTTCTGTAGCTGTTATAATGTGAAACCAAGATTGAATGATTGCTTCTATTAACTGGGTTGCTTCTGACTAACAAGTTTCTTTAGTCGGTTCCATAGATTTTCAATTGGGTTAAGGTCTGGGCTATTCTCCAGTACAGGAGACGGAGACTCCACCAATGGGTTTTCTTTGTCTGCCTGCTCTTGAGACCAAGTATCCAAAACTTGTCACGCCCCCTCCTACTGGTAATCCAGTCTTAACTTGGTCTCCGCTCTTGATGACTCGTTTTGGCTTGGCTCTCTGCTAGATCAGGTTAGACAAATCATAATCCATTGGTGAAGTCTCCTCAAATATTGGCTATTTTAAAAATTTTTAATAATTAAATCAGTGATTGGTGTACTTCCCTCAGGCTGTTAGCAGCTTGTTGGGGAGGTGAGGAGTGTGTGGGGGGTGAAATCTCTCTTCCCTCATTCCTCCCAAATTTGAAATTACAGTGGGGGGGGGGAGGTAGAAGATCAACAGAGACTACTTGTTGATCTTGCCCTCCACCTGCCCTATCATTATTTACCTCAGGAATTGTAGAGGTAATCAGGCAAATCCTGACTCCCCTCAGGCCTTTCAGGCCTGTCGGAGTCCCTTTTAAACGATCCAAAAATTGCGGCTGCCATTTTGGATGCATTTTCGGAGTCCGAAAATTGCAAGAAAATCAAATTTTTGCCTTTTGTGTAATTGCGGCTGCAATTTCCCTGGGCCTTACGTTGTCCCACAGGGCCCCTGGAAGGGCTCAGGATTGCGGGAGGCCTGATTTCAGCCTCCCGAAAAGTCGCGGCCGCCATTTTGGCCGCATTTTCGGCGAAAGAAAAGAATTGCTCACTAGAACTTCAGCCTTTCGGCTGCAACTAAATTAGGTCCCCACCAGCACTGTGGCACCCCGCTGGAGCTCGGACAGAGCCTCGGAGCTCCTGGAGGCCCTTTTCGATATCCAGACAGGTCGTGGCCGCCATTTTGGATCATTGTGGCGCCCGACCTAGTTGCGGCCGCCATTTTGAAGCATTTTGGCGCCCGACCATTTGTAGCTCAGTTTAGTCATTTCGATCCTCTGGGCACTTCATTGGTCGTGAGCGGTCCTTCGGGGGTGCATTGGGACGCACGTGACTCACGATCGCAACGGCTGCATAAAGGTCCATCTCAACCAGCAGGCCAGCATTGGGGGGGGTACTTCCCTATCTCCCGCTTAACAAGGGGGCCATTTTAGACTCGTTAACAGCACTTGAGGCCTAACGGGGCCTACCAGTAAGCTCCTCCAAGACTAATAACAGCTCAGGGCGATCTGGTTAGGATTTAACCTGGTGAGGGATCACCTTTCTCTTCACCCCGGTAGCCGCCATCGCGCTTAAAATTGTGCAAGTCGGACCTCCACAGCGTTTGGGGTGTCCTGACATTTTGGCTTCTTAAATTTTTTTCTGGTGCACACCGCCTGGTCATCTAAGGCCTCCGGGAGGAGCTCAACAGTGGTTCCAAACGTGCCTTCGGCCCTGCCTCGACCACCGTGACCATAGTCCAGAGAGAATTTTTTATTGGTCGGGTGACCAGGGGAGCAGTCCTCGTACTTGCTCCAATACCGCTTCCGCCAACGCTTGCCTGCCAGAGCTTTTATCTCAGCTTCTGTTTCTGGGATAGCTCAAACGGGATGGAAGGACCTTCGTTGCCCCAGTCCTCAGGCGTGAATCCTCCAACTCCCGGTCACGGCTGCAACCTTCCTTCTGCTCAGAAGGCGGCAGGCAAGTGCAAAGTCAAAACCAAGCACACGGTTAAGAAGTCCTCCAAGTTGGCGGAAAAGCAAGCCAGCCGTAGGCACCAGGTCCTGGAGAAGGAGTTCTCCAGGGCACAGAGGCAAGCCCAAATGGATTTGGATGGCATGGCGGCCACCGAGATGGAGCTATCACTGGGTCCATCAACATCTAGTCAGGGGGTATGGTCCATTCCGGGTATGTTGGTGGCGGTACCTCTGCCCTCCGTCGCAGTTTCCCAAGCCGCCGTTTCGGGCGTCATCCCTGAGCCCGTCGGTTCTCCAACGCCCATTTTATTTAGAGGTCCTGACATAGGGGACATCTTCTCAGACGGGCGTCTGGAGGCTTTATTAGCCAAGGTGGTGGACAGAGCTCTGACACAGCGCTCACGTCCACACGATCTGGAAGCCACTGACTGGTCCGCTCACTCAGTAGAACCCCCCATGGAGTGCCTGGCGGCTCGGGGGCCTGACTCTTCGGCCCAGTCCTCCGGCAGTGGTTACTCATCTCCTCATGAGGAGGAACCACCCGAGATTACCTTTTCAGAGGACGAGGAGCTCCCACCTGAGACATCTTCGGGGGGATTATTCAATCCCAACCATTTCCTCACTATTCTGCGTAAAGCCACGGCCACGGCAAACATAGGGACTGACCAGTTTCCACAACCTCAAACTGATCCCACATCCACGCCCAGGCCAATTTTTTTCCAAAAGGTGGCGACGGAACACCATGTCCCGTGTCCCTCAATTTTTCTGGAAGGGATTAAGCAGCAATGGGCTTCTCCTTCCTCCTTCCCCTCTGCGAGTACTTCAGATAAACGGTTGTACAGAACGTCCACGGATCTGTCCGACGCACTGGACATTCCCAAGGTGGATGAGGCCTGGACCCCTTTAGTTTCCCAGACGGCCGTGGCGGGGGATCTGTTAGAGGCACTCAAAGCCGATGATAAGAGGTGGGAGCAGACCTTCCGCAAGGCACACCAGTCGGCGGCATGGGCCATCAAAACGGCAACCTCGGCATCGTTTTTTGTGCGTACTACTCTTCTGTGGCTTCAACAGCTACAGGCCAGGGTGCTTGTTGAAGACATGAGGACGCACCAGGACCTGGCCAAGATGGTTGCGGCTACAGAATACGCGGCGGATGCGACGCTACAATCGGCAGTGTTTTCTGCCAGAACCATAGCTTCCAACATGATTGCTAGAAGGATGCTATGGTTGAAACATTGGCAGGCCGATACCAAGGCCAAGTGGCATTTAGCGACCGCCCCGTACTTGGGTGGTAACCTGTTTGGGGATGCCCTCGCCCCTTATCTGGTAGAGAATAAAGATAAGCGGAAAGTGATGGCCCACCTGAACAAAAGATCTGACAAAAAATCCATGCCCTTTTTCCGTAGGCAGCCATTTCGTCAGCAGGCGGCACCTGCTGCCCAATCCACTAGACCATTCAATCAGAGGCCGGCTAGGCCATACGACCGCCCATATGATAGGCCGGGCTCACGCCCCAGGCAGCAGTACCAGTCTAACCGGCCATTTCGTGGGGCCGGCCGGCCCTACCGCAAGGCCAAATGACTTTTCACAAGCTCTTCCCATTGGAGGAAGGCTAACACACTTCTTCCACCAATGGGAACAGACCTCCACGGACGACTGGATTCTGCAAACCATCCAGCACGGGTTGTCCCTGGAATTTTTGACCACACCCCCGGACCATTTCACCGCCTGTTCGGTATCCAGGGACCCTATCAAGCACAGGCTCATGCAGGAGGCCATCAAACATCTCATGGAGATTCATGCCATAGAACCGGTTCCGTCGGAATACAAGGGCAAGGGGTTCTACTCCATCCTCTTTGTGGTTCCCAAACCCTCGGGAGGATGGAGGGCCATCCTCGACCTAAAAAATTTGAACCATTATGTAATCTACAAGAAATTCAAAATGCAATCCCTCCAGTCAATCCTGGGGGGCATCAGACAGGGCGACTTCCTGGCGTCGATAGACCTCATGGAAGCGTACCTGCACATTCCAATTCTATTGGCTCACCGTCGATTCCTACGCTTCTGCTACAAGGGCAAACACTACCAGTACAGGGCGCTTCCTTTTGGCCACTCGTCGGCGCCCAGGGTGTTCACGAAGGTACTGGCAGTGGTAGCGGCTCAGCTAAGAAAAATTCCAGTAAGAGTTCAATGTTACTTGGACGACATCCTTATTCAAGCAACGTCGTTCCAGGCGGCCCAAGCAGACGTGAACACCACCATTCATACCCTTCAACAACATGGTTTCTCAATAAACCTCGAAAAAAGCCACACAGTTCCCTCATCCAGGCTGCAGCACCTGGGGGCCATTATCGACACATCAGATTGCATGGTCTATCTCTCCCAGGAGCGTGCGGTCAGCATAAAGGAACTGGCTTGACAGGTATTCCGACGGCGCTCAGTTCCCCTGGTAACACTTTCCCAATTATTGGGCAAGATGGTCTCCTGCATAGCTGTCGTTCCCTGGGCCAAACTGCACCTGCGGGACCTTCAGTGGTTCCTTCTCCCCTTCCAACGGCAAAATGCCAGCACTTCCACTCGACTGGTCAGGGTTCAGTTACCCGTCCGCAGGGCGCTCCTCTGGTGGTGTTCTCGAGCAGTGACCAAGGGGTCGCTATTCAAAGAACCGGAAAGAGTCACCATCACGACGGATGCCAGTCTGTACGGCTGGGGCGCCCATCTAAATTCGCAGTTAGCTCAGGGACGGTGGTCCACCGCGGATCTGCAGAAAAGCGTCAACTGGTTGGAACTCAGAGCCATACATCTAGCTCTGCTACACTTCAAACGCTCGATCAAGGGCCATCACGTTCTAGTCCGCACGGACAATGTAGCGGCCAAGGCGCATGTCAACCGTCAGGGGGGCACACGGTCCAGATCCCTGATGAGGGAGGCGAGAAGGATGTTCTCCTGGGTGGCAGAACACATATCGGGGGTCAACAACCGACAAGCGGACTTTTTGAGTCGTGCCACGGTGGACCCTTCGGAATGGGGGCTGCACCCGGACCTGTTCTTATCCATCACCCACAGGTTCGGCCAACCAGTCCTCGATCTATTCGCCTCACAGGACAATGCCCAGCTTCCCAGATTTTACTCCCGCTACTTCCACCCCAGGGCAGAAGGGACGGATGCTCTACGAGTTCCATGGCCACGAGGCCTTCTTTACGCATTTCCCCCACTGCCTCTTATTCCAGCAGCAATCTGCAAACTCATACACGAACGAGCGGAGGTGCTCCTTGTGGCTCCGTATTGGCCACAGAGACCGTGGTTTGCCGACTTGGTGAATCTGGCTCAATTGCCCCCGTGGAAGATTCCTCATCACGTAGTGTCACTACATCAGGGAAGCATCAGCCATCCAGACCCGCAATGGCTGCAACTAGCCGTCTGGCACTTGAGCGCCAAATAATGACATGTGAATCATTTTCTTCACGAGCGATTACCATTATCCAGGCGGCTCGCCGCCCGTCAACCAACCGTATCTACGACGCCACTTGGAGGAATTTTTGCTTTTGGTGTCGACAGAATAAATTTGACATTAATTCACTGACAATTCCCCAAATAGTTGATTATCTCCTGGATGGACTGGATAAAGGCCTTGCACCTGCAACTATCCGAAGGCAGGTGGCGGCCTTATCCACTCTTATCTCTTGCGCAGATTCTATTCCCTTAGCTCACCATCCAAGAATCCGAGCCTTTATCAAGGGGGCTTGTAATACCAGTCCTCCTGTGGTTCACAGGTATCCATCCTGGGAGTTACCGTGAGTTCTTCGCGCTCTCATGCAGTGTCCCTTTGAACCATTGGCGACCGTTTCCTTAGAACACTTGTCACTAAAGGTGGCATTTTTGGTGGCCATCACTTCGGCCAGGCGTATATCGAAGCTGGCCGCACTGTCGGTCAGGCCGGACTTATGTATCTTTCACAAGGACAGGGTTGTTTTACGACTCGATCCATCTTTCATCCCGAAAGTTAATACTCTCTTTCACAGGTCGCAGGAGGTGATTCTGCCAAATTTTAGCCCGAATCCGTCACATGACTTGGAGCGGCAGTGGCATACACTGGACGTCCGCAGGGCCTTACGGCGTTATATCAAGCGCACGGAGCCGTTCCGTAAATCCGAAGCCCTATGGGTGTCCTTCCGACCTGGCACCCTAGGACAGAAGGTCTCCGCCGGCACCATTGGCAGGTGGATCCGGAACTGCATAGGAGAGGTGTACCGGGCTTCGTCTCTGCCGACTCCAAGTCATATTACCGCACATTCTACTCGGAGTGCAGCAACAACGGCTGCATGGGCCACTCAAGCGTCCATTGAAGAGGTTTGTAGGGCCGCTACATGGTCCTCGCCCTCTCCGTTCATACGCCATTACAAAATTGACAGGTTCGCTGCGGCGGACACCTCCTTTGGTAGGAGGGTTCTCCAGCAAGTGATTTCCGAAGAGACAACTTGAGCATTTCTGGTTTCCCACCCTATGGGACAGTGAGGCTTTGGTATGTCCCATTGGTGGAGTCTCCGTCTCCTGTACTGGAGAAGGGGCGTTGGTCTTACCTGAACGCCTTTTCTCAGTACGGAGACGGAGACTCCACACCCACCCTAGGGTCAGCTAGACCATTTGTGTTAGGGTGCTGAGAGCCAACGCCTCGTCAATCTTCAAACGCTTCGCCCTCGTTAAGACTGGATTACCAGTAGGAGGGGGCGTGACAAGTTTTGGATACTTGGTCTCAAGAGCTGGCAGACCAAAGAAAACCCATTGGTGGAGTCTCCGTCTCCGTACTGAGAAAAGGCGTTCAGGTAAGACCAACGCCCCTTCCCCGGCCATTCCAGCAGTGGAATATGATTATCTTGAAACTACATTTTGCACACAGCAGCAACATGACATGGAGCTGAATCCTGATGAAATATAAATGCTTCATTGTCTTGGAAAAGATCATGTGCGGAAAGCTTCAGTTTGGGCTCAAGTATTTCATTAATGTATTTTTGGCCATTTATATTCCCATTAATTACACAAATTCTGCCCACACCTTTTGATGTCATACAACCCCAGATCATAACACTGATTGGGTGTTTCATGGTATATGTATTGCAATCAGGATGCAAATCTCCGATTCTTTTATGCCATTACTACCAAACAGGGAGAGCTTGGTCTCATCACTCCAAATAACACTTTCCCATTGTTCCTCTGTCCAGGTAACATGGGTTTTAGCCCAGTTTAGTCTTTTCAACCTTTGTTTGAGAAATAAAAGTGGCTTTTTTGTGGAATTCTAGATTTTAGGCCAAATTCTTGCAATCTGCGCCAAACAGTCCTTGCACTCAACTTCACATTGCATTGCGCCATTTCATCATGTATACATCCAGATGATTTTCTTCTGTCATGTAGGCACAGTCTCTTAATTCTTCTATTATCACTTGCTGTTGTGCACCTTTTCCTGCCTTTACTAGTGTGGTTTTGTAGTGACTGAGTCTCTTTATACCTCTTCAAAAATTTAGAAATGCCACCTTTGGTTAAATTTCCACCAACTTTTCTTCTAATTTCTTTATAACTGTAGCCTTGTTCACTTAATAATACTATTTTACATCGCTTTCTGGGTGACCAGTCAACTCTTTGCACCATTACTTTAATTTTATTACGTTTTACAAGCTCACTAAATGAAACAAAAAAAACCCAACCAACTTGATAGTGATCACATAACACACTGACAAATGTCCTCCTTCTCAGTTTCAATACATGACATCAATAACTGAATCCTACTATGATCTGATTGGCTCATTGCCAAAACAAGATGACACCTGATTGGCTCTCTAAACCAGTGGTTCTCAATCTTCCTAATGCCGCGACCCTTTAATACAGTTCCTCATGTTGTGACCCCGAACCCTAAGAGCTCTCCAAGCGCGCACTGACGCCACCCACTCACCCGCCGCGCCCATGGCTCAGCACACCTCGCCTGTCCTCGCCTCACTTCCGAAGGTCGCCAGCCTGCCCGGCTCCAGCTGGCCAGGGAGAGGGGGCAGGAAGGCCGCTCCGCCGGCTCTGCCCAGCCTGGTTGGAGAAGCGCCCAGGCGGGGAGAGGGAGAGAGAGAGAGAGAGAGAGAGAGAGAGAGAGAGAGCCAACAGGGTGATAGCGCCAGCAGAGCTTAGTTCAGCCTCCTCCGCGGAAAGGGATGCGAAGCAGCACAGCCTCCCTTAGGAGATGCTTGACGGAAACAAATCCGGCGCTGCAACGGCCTCCAGCTCGAAGCCGTGCAGAGACGGATAGAGGAGCGGTGTCTCGGTTCCTAAGACCATTGGAAATATGTGTTTTCCAATGGTCTTAGGCGACCCCTGTGAAAGGGTCGTTTGACCCCCAAAGGGGGTCGCAACCCACAGGTTGAGAACCGCTGCTCTAAACAGTCATGCTCATTGGCTACAATCAGATAAAGGAAAGCTACCTGATATCAACCTAAGCAAGTTGTGCTTCCCTTTTCTGGTTATTTGGCTATAACTTTTCATAGAATACAGATAATTGAACAAACTTTGTTGCATTACATTTTTGATTAAATTATCTTTCCATTGATATATAGTGTTATGGTACTACTCCAAAATAAAGTGGTGTTATTAGCCATCAAACCTCAAATGTACACTTTTTCCAAAAGGTTTCCACAATTTTGGCCACTACTGTAGATATGATAAATAAGAAATATATAAGAAATAAGATAAGACAAGAAAATAATAATGTTTGAAGTGGAAGTAACTCAGAAGAAGGAGTTCCATGGATTAAAAGAGCATTGGAATGGTTGATTTGGGAGTTGAGACTGCATTTGCCCAATTCTCTGATTAAAACATTGGTAAATCATTAGCTTGACTTACTGCAAAATAAAAAATGCAGTAGTAAATGAGCAGGATGAAGGGAGTGGTTTATTTAGTGATTAGGTCTTTTATGTGGCTTTCACTATTAGGTTCATCAGTTTCTCCAAATGTATATTGAAATCGCAATTAGAATTTTAAGCCATTGTGAGAATCCAACATACTGGAGGGCATTAGGTTGGGAAATGCTGACCTAATCCATGCTTCTGTGATGCTCCATTGAACTTTACAAAGAAGGCATCAGATAAAAATAATCCCCTGGTATTTGTCCTTTTCTTCTAATATTAGAAATACTCAAAGTGTAGTTTCATTTAATTATCTTGTCTGGCTGGAAAGGCTTCCAGGGATGAATCAGGTAAAGGAGTTTCAAGCTTGTTTTGGATGGAATTAAGGTAGAGCAGCTGACAGGGTGGATTAGATTATAATACTTCCCTTGTTGGGAGGCGTCAAAGCAGTCAGGGAGAATCTGACCTAGGATAAGAACTCCCGCAATCTGTCACATGCTTTGGAAGATCTACCATGACACAGTTCTTCCCCTGCATATTATTTTCTCCATATGCATCCTACAAGTAAAGTTTATTGTAAAAATATTTCTATTGTTTACCTCCCAAATACAACCATGAATGGTAATACTATTTGTTAAACTTATTTGCTGCCCATCCTGCCATCATGGGTCAACTCTAGGTGGCAACACTAGTTGTGCTTCACATACTTTGAAGAATATGCCCCTGAGGAGGATGTCAAAGAGGATGAAGGTTTTATCCTGTTTTTTACTTGAGTTTATTATGTCAAAATGGAGGAGGGAATTTAAATGATTAAATGCTTCTACATTAAAAAAAAAAATCCGGAATATTAGGTTTACCTAGAACTCTTTTCTTTGACATGCTCATTTTTTTTTTAGTATGGAGAATGTTTTCTGTATGAAAGTACATTCAAGTCAGTCGTGAGCCCATAATAGTTTGCAACGATACAAGCCAGAAACACAGTTGTTACCTAAGTAGAAGGAAATCTTTACTCTATCTTGAACTTTACACTGTAATACTCCTTGACAGTTTTCTGGCTAAGGGTCAGGAAAGGTTGACATTAGTAGAAAATACTTAAGCCCAGGTGCTAGAGAAGATGAAATTCCCTGAAAATACCTCTGACCATGGAAAGAAGCTGCATGTACGATAGATTTTTAACTATACATGTGGGCTTGTGACAAATGTTGCGGTAATGTTAAGCTGACCCTCCCAATCTTTCAAGTTTGAGGTTATGTAGTTCTTTTGATGTTGTCTACTTGAAAGACAGGACTTATTTTGAGAGCTGTCTGTGTGACCTGAGAACCTAAATCAAATGCTGGCTATCATGTTTCTCTGAGTAAGGCCTTATTTCTCTTTCTGTCTCTCTTCTCTCTCTTCTCATTAAAGCTCTTGTTCTTTGTTAGAGAAGTTTATTCTTGTTAACATCAAAATCTAAAAACAATGTATACTTCACATATAATTAAATGAATTAGACCCCAGAGTCTAGAAAACAGTAGTTTTATATGGTAACCTAGTGGTTTTTCTTTGCCAGGGATTGTAGCACTAAACCAGGGATAGGCAACCTTGGCTCTTTTATGACTCGTGGACTGGCTCAGGAATTCTGGGAGTTGAAGTCCACGAGTCATAAAAGAGCCAAGGTTGCCTACCCCTGCACTAAACCATAGCTGCCTGCCTGAATATAACACAAATTCCATGCAGAAGGAGAAACTATCATATGATTGGAAGTTCCTCTTGAAAACAGTCATCCAGGAAAACATTAGATTTAGCCAGCAATACAAGCATGTTTATTGGCTTATATTTTCTGAAGGGGTGGGGGAGAATGTGTTCTGCCTTAATTTCTGCTAAAAAACTGGGAAAAAGCCAAATTTCAATTCCAAGTTATAGTTGGCATCTAATCTAGATTCCATCAAACATCCCAAAAGTTTCAAATTTAGACGCCTCAAAGTTATGTATTTTACAAGCAGGCACAGTTTACAGTAATTAACAAGTTTTATTCCCAAAGGTGGTAACTGTTAGCTGCACACAGATAAATGGTGGAGGATTTGCTAGGTTGATAAACATTCCTTAGGAAAAAAGGAAAGCCATAGTTTAGAATCAAGCAATAGGATCTTTCTTGTAAACAATCTGAAAAGGTCTGTGTCACAAAGAGGCATATATTTAATTTTTGTCATCTGGTGCCACCCCAATTATATGGGATTACAATTCTCATCATAGTCTGAGGAGAGGTTATTTCTTTCAAGTGAAATTTTCACAGACAGAATGTGGCTTTTGTGCTCTTTGGGCACTTGCATTCCATGATGGCCAAAAGAATCCCAATGAAAAAATTAGCTAAAAGATTTCAGGGGGATAGGAGAATCCCTTTTTGAGGAAAAGTTATAATCTGGGGAAGGGATTGAGTGACCAGCAAGGAATATGCTACAGGTTTATAGAATGATTTAGCTAGGAAGATAAGATATGAAGAGAAAACATTCTCCCCTCATAGCAACAACTGAGCCTCAGTCAAAGATGCTGAAAGTGTGAAGTGAAGCCCCTTCAAGGTAGTCCAGATAAAGAAGCACAAACCATGAGTATTAGCACCAACTTTATTGTAGGGTTACAATAATAAGATAATCTTCCAAGTTTGAAATCATTTCTCCCCTCCTTTATTTTTACTTTCCAGAAAACTAGGGAGCAGTGCTTCCCATGCCCCTTTTCTTCTGTCAGCTCACAGTATGGGTGCATAGTTTGCAGCTCATCCTTTTGTTTCCCAAAGTCATTCCCACAGATCATTATAGAAAGTTAGAAGATTTGGGACCAAGAAAAATACCCTGGGCTGGACATAGTTGGAATTACAGCATTTGTACCCACCAGATGTCATGATGGCTGCCAATTTGGTTGCCTGTATATGGGGATTAGAGGGCTCGGCAAGGTTGTGATAACTAAAACTCCCAGGAGCCACTTATCAGGGAAGCATTTGGTTGGAGAATAGGGTCAGGAGGCTGAAGTTGCCCTCATGTGCTCTTATCAGTGAGATGGCCAGCATAGAAAAAGGATGCTACACTGGGTAGGATTTTTGTCTGATCCAGCAAGAATTTTCATTATCATTTTTTCTATAGAAACTACAAACTAAAGTTTTAATTTTGAATATAGTTATTTTTTTGACAATTGGATTTTTAAAACAAATCTCT
>NW_015389448.1:122042-123152 GCF_001527695.2 Protobothrops mucrosquamatus | reverse complement strand
GGTCAGGAGGCTGAAGTTGCCCTCATGTGCTCTTATCAGTGAGATGGCCAGCATAGAAAAAGGATGCTACACTGGGTAGGATTTTTGTCTGATCCAGCAAGAATTTTCATTATCATTTTTTCTATAGAAACTACAAACTAAAGTTTTAATTTTGAATATAGTTATTTTTTTGACAATTGGATTTTTAAAACAAATCTCTGCCTGAGTGACTCATGGCAGTTTTCACATTTAATTGCTCTTTAAATTAATGATCACTCAGACTTGAGAAATAATGAAAACTCAGGATTACCGAATGAATCTTGGGAAAGCTATTTAGTCTGGACCCCCTCAGTAAAACCATTTTGAAGAGGAGATTTGCTAGTTATATATAAAAAAAGTGGGATAATTAAGTTGTGGATGAACTTTTGCCACCAGGTGGCACAATTGGCTTTGTATTGCGATGATTTCCTGCTTGTCAATTATATTCATTACAATCTAAGAGTGTGCGTGATTTTCTTGAGTTAAATTAAATGTTTAAATTTAAGTATTGTATTATTATGAAAGGCAAGCAGCACATTTTATTAGGGTATTGTACAGTGGTATTTGTACAGTATTAACTAAAGATTAGTATTATGGCAATTTGTGTAATATAAATCTTTAAAGATAAGGAAAAATGTATCAATATTATGATTTCTAAAATGCTAATATTAATAAATATGAGGTTTTTAAAATTGTATACCCACAACTAGTGTGATATTGATAAACAGCTGCAAAACTCATTAATTTTTTAGTTATTTAATAAAGGTTTCTGTCTTAAGTTTAATATTTAACACTAAGGTCTCCACTCTATAGTTAATTCTTGTTGTTTATGCATATTAAAAAAAATAAACAAAAAGAAGCCATTCAAAAAAGTTGATTAAAAAAATAGATATGTATTTTGTTGTTTTTTGTATCTTGATCAGTTATGGTATTTATAAACATGTAGCCCCCCTTAGAAACCACATTATAAATGTTTGTATTTGCTTTATGTATAATATATTGTATATATAGGAACCATTGTTGCTTGAATTTGGTTATGTGTCTACTACATGTGATAAAATGTTCCTTCTGCTCCATGACATTTTCAACATT